>NC_053397.1:42869209-43169209 GCF_905171765.1 Bufo bufo | reverse complement strand
TAAATGCAGCTCACTGCACCAGCCTGGTTTGCTTCCCCTCTGGAATCAAAAAGGCTGTGCTGTTCTTACTGCTGAGTTTTTAAAGTCTCCTAATTAGACAGCCACACCCTAATTAAACAGCCACACCCTAATTGCTCACCTGTGCAACCCCTGGAGAAAGAAAAAAAAAAAAAAAAAAGTGTTATCACAGCACAAAATACAGTCAAACACAGCCACTTATCAATGTCCACAAATAATTTAGCTCTCAGATACTCCCTCACTTAATCTTAAGTCACACACTTACGCAACCACACTTAATCAACCACGCGTCGCGGTCAAACTCGCGTTATATATCTGCTTATATTAATATAAATGCAGCTCACTGCACCAGCCTGGTTTGCTTCCCCTCTGGAATCAAAAAGGCTGTGCTGTTCTTACTGCTGAGTTTTTAAAGTCTCCTAATTAGACAGCCACACCCTAATTAAACAGCCACACCCTAATTGCTCACCTGTGCAACCCCTGAAGAAAGAAAAAAAAAAAAAAAAAATAAAAAAAAAATTGTTATCACAGCACAAAATACAGTCAAACACAGCCACTTATCAATGTCCACAAATAATTTAGCTCTCAGATACTCCCTCACTTAATCTTAAGTCACACACTTACGCAACCACACTTAATCAACCACGCGTCGCGGTCAAACTCGCGTTATATATCTGCTTATATTAATATAAATGCAGCTCACTGCACCAGCCTGGTTTGCTTCCCCTCTGGAATCAAAAAGGCTGTGCTGTTCTTACTGCTGAGTTTTTAAAGTCTCCTAATTAGACAGCCACACCCTAATTAAACAGCCACACCCTAATTGCTCACCTGTGCAACCCCTGGAGAAAGAAAAAAAAAAAAGTGTTATCACAGCACAAAATACAGTCAAACACAGCCACTTATCAATGTCCACAAATAATTTAGCTCTCAGATACTCCCTCACTTAATCTTAAGTCACACACTTACGCAACCACACTTAATCAACCACGCGTCGCGGTCAAACTCGCGTTATATATCTGCTTATATTAATATAAATGCAGCTCACTGCACCAGCCTGGTTTGCTTCCCCTCTGGAATCAAAAAGGTGTTTATTTGTTTATTTGTACACCGTGTGTTTTACAATTCAGAGGGTATAATTTTTAATCTCAGTAAAAACCAAGGGCGTTGCTAAGTTAAAACATTTGGGGCCTGGGCCCCTGATGTTTTGTCCCAGGCCCCGAATGCCCTGCCTGCCTGCTAGATACAACTGTTTTGCCATCCACAGGACGGCAATACAATTGAATCTAATGCGGTGGAAGAGCTGAAGGACCTGTGGTGAAATCACAGGTCATGTGACCAGTAATCAGTCAGTGGTTGAGAAGGACCTGCAATGATGTCACCATCATGTCACCAGTGCAGGAGAAGGCGGCAGTGAAGAGGGAAAGAAGCTGAGGTGATGTCTGCTACATCAGGAGAGGTAAGTGAAGGGAGAGGCAGAGCAATGCTGGGAGTTGTGGTTATTTAACTAGGAATGTATGTTAGGGCTGAAGGGAGGGATGCTAATTACATGAAACTGTGTGTTTGAGGTGGCTGGGGAGGGGGTCATGTTATTTACATGGGACTGTATGTTGATAGTGGCTGCAGGAGGGATTGATGTTATTTACATAGGACTATATGTTGGAGGGGGCTGGGGCAGGGTGATGTTATTTACATAGGACTGTATGTTGAAGGAGGCTGTGGTAGGGGATTATGTTATTTACATATGACTGAATGTTGGAGGGGGCTGGGGCAGGGGGATGTTATTTACATGGGACTGTATGTTGGAGGCAGCTGTGGGAGGGAGTGATGTTATTTACATGGGACTGTATGTCGGAGGGGGCTTGGGGAGGGAGTGATGTTATTTACATGGGACTGAATGTTCAGGGGCAATGTGATTTATGTGGGACTGTATGTTGAAGGCAGCTGGTGGGGGGGATTATGTTATTTACATGGGACTGAATATTGAGGGGGTGATGTTTACATGGGAATGCATGCTGGAGGTTTCTTCGGAGGGGTAGATATTATTTACTTGGGACTGTATGTTGAAGGTGGCTGGGGAGGAGGTGATGTTATTTACATGGGACAGTGTAATAGAGGGGGCTACAGAGATGGTGTGATGTTATTTACATGGGACTGTATGGTGGAGGGAGGGAAATAGTGTTATTTACATGGGACTGTATGTTGGAGGGGGTGAAGTGAGGGGAGTGATGTTATTTACATAGGACTGTATTTTGGAGGGGGCAGGAGAGATGGTGTGATGTTATTTATATGGGACTGTATAGTGGAGGCAGGAATATAACAACAGGGGGCTCTGCAAATCCAGGGGACATTATAGGCGTTTCTATTACTACTGGGGCCTCTATATAAGGGACTTATAGATCTGCATTATTTCTACTAAGAGCACTATGGGGGACGTATTACTACTGAGGGGTCTGTAGAGAGCTTTATTACCACTGGGTGAACAATAGGGGGCCTTATTTGTAATGGTGGTTCTGTGAGGGTATTATTAACCACTTACCGTCACGCTAACGCCGAAAGGCGTCATTTCTGCGGCGCTCCCAGGTCACACTAACGCCAATAGGCGTCATCTCGCGTGAGCCGAGATTTCCTGTGAACGCGCGCACACAGGCGCGCGCGCTCACAGGAACGGAAGGTAAGAGAATTGATCTCCAGCCTGCCAGCGGCGATCGTTCGCTGGCAGGCTGGAGATGTGTTTTTTTTAACCCCTAACAGGTATATTAGACGCTGTTTTGATAACAGCGTCTAATATACCTGCTACCTGATCCTCTGGTGGTCCCCTTTGTTTGGATCGACCACCAGAGGACACAGGTAGCTCAGTAAAGTCCCACCAAGCACCACTACACTACACTACACCCCCCCCCCCCCGTCACTTATTAACCCCTTATTAGCCCCTGATCACCCCATATAGACTCCCTGATCACCCCCCTGTCATTGATTAACCCCCTGTCATTGATTACCCCCCTGTAAAGCTCCATTCAGACGTCCGCATGATTTTTACGGATCCACTGATAGATGGATCGGATCCGCAAAACGCATCCGGACGTCTGAATGAAGCCTTACAGGGGCGTGATCAATGACTGTGGTGATCACCCCATATAGACTCCCTGATCACCCCCCTGTCATTGATTACCCCCCTGTAAAGCTCCATTCAGACGTCCGCATGATTTTTACGGATCCACTGATAGATGGATCGGATCCGCAAAACGCATCCGGACGTCTAAATGAAGCCTTACAGGGGCGTGATCAATGACTGTGGTGATCACCCCATATAGACTCCCTGATCACCCCCCTGTCATTGATTACCCCCCTGTCATTGATCAACCCCCTGTAAAGCTCCATTCAGATGTCCGCATGATTTTTACGGATGCACTGATAGATGGATCGGATCCGCAAAACGCATCCGGACGTCTGAATGAAGCCTTACAGGGGCATGATCAATGACTGTGGTGATCACCCCATATAGACTCCCTGATCACCCCCCTGTAAAGCTCCATTCAGATGTCCGCATGATTTTTACGGATGCACTGATAGATGGATCGGATCCGCAAAACGCATCCGGACGTCTGAATGAAGCCTTACAGGGGCGTGATCAATGACTGTGGTGATCACCCCATATAGACTCCCTGATCACCCCCCTGTCATTGATCACCCCCCTGTAAGGCTGCATTCAGATGTCCATATGATTTTTACGGATGCACTGATAGATGGATCGGATCCGCAAAACGCATCCGGACGTCTGAATGAAGCCTTACAGGGGCGTGATCAATGACTGTGGTGATCACCCCATATAGACTCCCTGATCACCCCCCTGTCATTGATTACCCCCCTGTCAAGCTCCATTCAGACGTCCGCATGATTTTTACGGATCCACTGATAGATGGATCGGATCCGCAAAACGCATCCGGACGTCTGAATGAAGCCTTACAGGGGCGTGATCAATGACTGTGGTGATCACCCCATATAGACTCCCTGATCACCCCCCTGTCATTGATTACCCCCCTGTAAAGCTCCATTCAGACGTCCGCATGATTTTTACGGATCCACTGATAGATGGATCGGATCCGCAAAATGCATCCGGACGTCTGAATGAAGCCTTACAGGGGCGTGATCAATGACTGTGGTGATCACCCCATATAGACTCCCTGATCACCCCCCTGTCATTGATCACCCCCCTGTAAGGCTGCATTCAGATGTCCATATGATTTTTACGGATGCACTGATAGATGGATCGGATCCGCAAAACGCATCCGGACGTCTGAATGAAGCCTTACAGGGGCGTGATCAATGACTGTGGTGATCACCCCATATAGACTCCCTGATCACCCCCCTGTCATTGATTACCCCCCTGTCAAGCTCCATTCAGACGTCCGCATGATTTTTACGGATCCACTGATAGATGGATCGGATCCGCAAAACGCATCCGGACGTCTGAATGAAGCCTTACAGGGGCGTGATCAATGACTGTGGTGATCACCCCATATAGACTCCCTGATCACCCCCCTGTCATTGATTACCCCCCTGTAAAGCTGCATTCAGACGTCCGCATGATTTTTACGGATCCACTGATAGATGGATCGGATCCGCAAAATGCATCCGGACGTCTGAATGAAGCCTTACAGGGGCATGATCAATGACTGTGGTGATCACCCCATATAGACTCCCTGATCACCCCCCTGTCATTGATTACCCCCCTGTAAAGCTCCATTCAGATGTCCGCATGATTTTTACGGATGCACTGATAGATGGATCGGATCCGCAAAACGCATACGGACGTCTGAATGAAGCCTTACACGGGCGTGATCAATGACTGTGGTTATCACCCCATATAGACTCCCTGATCACCCCCCTGTCATTGATCACCCCCCTGTCATTGATCACCCCCCCTGTCATTGATCACCCCCCCTGTCATTGATCACCCCCCTGTAAGGCTCCATTCAGACATTTTTTTGGCCCAAGTTAGCGGAATTATTATTTTTTTTTTCTTACAAAGTCTCATATTCCACTAACTTGTGTCAAAAAATAAAATCTCACATGAACTCACCATACCCCTCACGGAAACCAAATGCGTAAAATTTTTTAGACATTTATATTCCAGACTTCTTCTCACGCTTTAGGGCCCCTAGAATGCCAGGGCAGTATAAATACCCCACATGTGACCCCATTTCGGAAAGAAGACACCCCCAGGTATTCCGTGAGGGGCATATTGAGTCCATGAAAGATTGAAATTTTTGTCCCAAGTTAGCGGAACGGGAGACTTTGTGAGAAAAAAATTAAAAATATCAATTTCCGCTAACTTGTGCCAAAAAAAAAAAATTTCTATGAACTCGCCATGCCCCTCATTGAATACCTTGGGGTGTCTTCTTTCCAAAATGGGGTCACATGTGGGGTATTTATACTGCCCTGGCATTCTAGGGGCCCCAAAGCGTGAGAAGAAGTCTGGTATCCATATGTCTAAAAATGCCCTCCTAAAAGGAATTTGGGCACCTTTGCGCATCTAGGCTTCAAAAAAGTGTCACACATCTGGTATCGCCGTACTCAGGAGAAGTTGGGGAATGTGTTTTGGGGTGTCATTTTACATATACCCATGCTGGGTGAGAGAAATATCTTGGTCAAATGCCAACTTTGTATAAAAAAATGGGAAAAGTTGTCTTTTGCCAAGATATTTCTCTCACCCAGCAAGGGTATATGTAAAATGACACCCCAAAACACATTCCCCAACTTCTCCTGAATACGGCGATACCACATGTGTGACACTTTTTTGCAGCCTAGGTGGGCAAAGGGGCCCATATTCCAAAGAGCACCTTTAGGATTTCACAGGTCATTTACCTACTTACCACACATTAGGGCCCCTGGAAAATGCCAGGGCAGTATAACTACCCCACAAGTGACCCCATTTTGGAAAGAAGACACCCCAAGGTATTCCTTGAGGGGCATGGCGAGTTCCTAGAATTTTTTATTTTTTGTCACAAGTTAGTGGAAAATGCTGATTTTTTTTTTTTTTTTTCATACAAAGTCTCATATTCCACTAACTTGTGACAAGCAATAAAAACTTCCATGAACTCACTATGCCCATCAACGAATACCTTGGGGTCTCTTCTTTCCAAAATGGGGTCACTTGTGGGGTAGTTATACTGCCCTGGCATTCTAGGGGCCCGAATGTGTGGTAAGGAGTTTGAAATCAAATTCTGTAAAAAATGACCTGTGAAATCCTAAAGGTGCTCTTTGGAATATGAGCCCCTTTGCCCACCTAGGCTGCAAAAAAGTGTCACACATCTGGTATCGCCGTACTCAGGAGAAGGTGGGGAATGTGTTTTGGGGTGTCATTTTACATATACCCATGCTGGGTGAGAGAAATATCTTGGCAAAAGACAACTTTTCCCATTTTTTTTATACAAAGTTGGCATTTGACCAAGATATTTATCTCACCCAGCATGGGTATATGTAAAAAGACACCCCAAAACACATTCCTCAACTTCTCCTGAATACAGAGATACCAGATGTGTGACACTTTTTGCAGCCTAGGTGGGCAAAGGGGCCCATATTCCAAAGAGCACCTTTCGGATTTCACAGGTCATTTTTTACAGAATTTGATTTCAAACTCCTTACCACACATTTGGGCCCCTAGAATGCCAGGGCAGTATAACTACCCCACAAGTGACCCCATTTTGGAAAGAAGAGACCCCAAGGTATTTCGTGATGGGCATAGTGAGTTCATAGAAGTTTTTATTTTTTGTCACAAGTTAGTGGAATATGAGACTTTGTAAGAAAAAAAAAAAAAAAAAAAATCATCATTTTCCGCTAATTTGTGACAAAAAATAAAAAGTGCTATGAACTCACTATGCCCATCAGCGAATACCTTAGGGTGTGTACTTTCCGAAATGGGGTCATTTGTGGGGTGTTTGTACTGTCTGGCCATTGTAGAACCTCAGGAAACATGACAGGTGCTCAGAAAGTCAGAGCTGCTTCAAAAAGCGGAAATTCACATTTTTGTACCATAGTTTGTAAACGCTATAACTTTTACCCAAACCATTTTTTTTTTACCCAAACATTTTTTTTTTATCAAAGACATGTAGAACTATAAATTTAGAGCAAAATTTCTATATGGATCTCGTTTTTTTTGCAAAATTTTACAACTGAAAGTGAAAAATGTCATTTTTTTGCAAAAAAATCGTTAAATTTCGATTAATAACAAAAAAAGTAAAAATGTCAGCAGCAATGAAATACCACCAAATGAAAGCTCTATTAGTGAGAAGAAAAGGAGGTAAAATTCATTTGGGTGGTAAGTTGCATGACCGAGCAATAAACGGTGAAAGTAGTGTAGTGCAGAATTGTAAAAAAGGGCCTGGTCTTTAGGGGGGTATAAACCTGTGGTCCTTAAGTGGTTAATACTAGAGGGCTCTTCTACTAATGGGGGCACTCTTGGGGAGCATTATCGTGGTTGGGGGCACTGTAGGGGGCAGTATTACTATAATGGCACAAATTTTTCTTCAGAATAGTATCTGGGGGTTTTGGGGGGCACGGCGAGCAGCAGGATAACACTGTTGGGACTCCAGGTTGGGGGATGATGATAGAAATGTGAGGAAGCTAAGATGTCTGTGTGTCACACTCTGCGGAGACAAGGCGGCTGAGAGAAGTTGTACTGACCGAATGGAGAAGATGATGACAGAGTAGATCTACATCCGAGGAGACGTCACCTTGGAGGCTCTGGATGTGAGAGGTATGTGCAGCTGTATAGCAAGTACAGCAAAATGCAGTGTGTGGGGGACGGGGGACGACTTAGAGAACTGGGCCATATTCATTGGGGCTTGGGCCCCAGATCTTTTGAGACTCTAGCAACACCCCTGGTGAAAACACTGAATTATAGTCCAAAATCTGGAACAGGACATCTCCACACAGTTAAAGGATTTCTCAGTTTTGGGAAAATAGAAATTCAAGTGCACAATGCATGTTTTACAAAGCAGAGGGTAGCATTTTAAATCTCGGTGAACATGAAATAGTAGTCATAAATCTAGGACAGAGCATCTCCAGACAGTTCAAGAGTTTTTTTGTTTGACAGAAATAGTGTGCAACGTGTCTTTTTCAATCTAGAGGGAAGAGTTTTAAATCATAGTGTCGAAAGTGATGCAAATGAGCTTTTAACAAGCTCTGCCTCTGATGCCACCAGATGTAAGGCAGCTATCATATAATTAAGTGTCCCACCCTTTAAATAGGCTTTGACTCATGACTCAGATATTAAATAAGCCAGCATTTCATCTATAGACAGCTGTTTCGGGGTGATTGCCCCTCATCAGTGCAGAGCAGAGAGTACTGGCTTAACTGGGTGAGAGGCCTAAGTCAGAAACTGGGGGGTACTATCTCTCCATAAAGCATTCTCTCCCCAAGAAGAGATAGTACCCCTCAAATCATAGTGAAAACATTGTAAATATTAGTCAAAAATCTGGGACAGGGCATCTACACAGTTCCAGTGCTGTATTTTAGTTTTTTTGCAAAAATATCAATACAAGTGTATAAAACAAGTTTTACAATAGACAGAATAGTGTTTTAAATCTTCAAATGAAAACACCGTAAATAGTGGTCTGAAATCTGTGACTGGGCATTTCCATACCAAAAATAGCAATACAAGTGTGTTATGTTCTTTTTTTTTTAAGAAATAGTACACAACAATTGTTTTACTGTACAGAGGATAGCACTTGAAATCTCTGAGTAAAAACATTGTAAATAGTAGGCAGAAATCTGTGACATGGAATCTCCAAACCTTTATTTTGTAAAAATAGCAATATAAGTGTGCAACACGTGTATTATAATACAGAGGGTAGGGTTTTGAATCACTGAGTGAAAACACCGTAAAAAGTAGGTCAAACTTTTTTTTACAAGTCAAGTCTAGACATTTCAAGTGGTTGTTTTTGGGGGGGAAATAGCAAGGCAAGTGTGCAACACATGTTTTACAATACAGTGGGTAGAGTTTTTAATCTCTGAGTGAAAACATTGTAAATAGTAGCCTGAAATCTGTAACAGGGTATCTCCAGGCAGTTCAAGTGTTTGTGTATTTTGAGGAAACAAGCACCAACAATATGAAACCACACAAATAATCCAAATTCATCCATTATTCATTATTTAATCATGGTTAAAAAAATAATAATAATCACAATTAAGACCCCAAAAAATGCAGTTTGGACCTAAATCAGACAAAAACACCTCCTGGGGAACCAGGTCAGTATATATTCCACAATCCCTAATAAAGAAGCTATAATAGGGGTCAAAATATTGCACAGTACCCGCAGTTTGTTCTAATAACTAATGATAGTAGCAGCACTAATAGCAGTAAAGTGTATACAGTTGCAAGAAAAAGTATGTAAACCCTTTGGAATGATATGGATTTCTGCACAAATTGGTCATAAAATGTGATCTGATCATCATCTAAGTCACAACAATAGACATTCACAGTCTGCTTAAACTAATAACAAACAAAGAATTAAATGTTACCATTAGAGTTGAGCGAACACCTGGATGTTCGGGTTCGAGAAGTTCGGCCGAACTTCCCGGAAATGTTCGGGTTCGGGATCCGAACCCGACCCGAACTTCGTCCCGAACCCGAACCCCATTGAAGTCAATGGGGACCCGAACTTTTCGGCACTAAAAAGGCTGTAAAACAGCCCAGGAAAGAGCTAGAGGGCTGCAAAAGGCAGCAACATGTAGGTAAATCCCCTGCAAACAAATGTGGATAGGGAAATGAATTAAAATAAAAATAAAATATATAAAAATAAACCAATATCAATTGGAGAGAGGTCCCATAGCAGAGAATCTGGCTTCACGTCAGCAGAGAATCAGTCTTCATGCCATAGCAGAGAATCTGGCTTCACGTCACCCACCACTGTAACAGTCCATTGTCATATATTTAGGCCCCGGCACCCAGGCAGAGGAGAGAGGTCCCGTAACAGAGAATCTGGCTTCATGTCAGCAGAGAATCAGTCTGCATGTCATAGCAGAGAATCAGGCTTTACGTCACCCAACACTGGAACAGTCCATTGTCAGATATTTAGGCCCAGGCACCCAGGCAGAGGAGAGAGGTCCCGTAACAGAGAATCTGGCTTCATGTCAGCAGAGAATCAGTCTGCATGTCATAGCAGAGAATCAGGCTTCACGTCACCCACCACTGTAACAGGCCAATGTCACATATTTAGGCCCAGGCACCCAGGCAGAGGAGAGAGGTCCCATAACAGAGATTCAGGCTTCATGTCAGCAGAGAATCAGTCTTCATGTCATAGCAGAGAATCAGGCTTCACGTCACCCACCACTGGAACAGGCCACTGTCACATATTTAGGCCCAGGCACCCAGGCAGAGGAGAGAGGTCCCATAACAGATATTCAGGCTTCATTTCAACAGAGAATCAGTCTTCATGTCATAGCAGAGAATCAGGCTTCACGTCACCCACCACTGGAACAGGCCACTGTCACATATTTAGGCCCAGGCACCCAGACAGAGGAGAGAGGTCCCGTAACAGAGAATCTGGCTTCATGTCAGCACAGAATCAGTCTGCATGTCATAGCAGAGAATCAGGCTTCACGTCACCCACCACTGGAACAGGCCACTGTCACACATTTAGGCCCTGGCATCCAGACAGAGGAGAGAGGTCCCGTAACAGAGAATCTGGCTTCATGTCAGCAGAGAATCAGTCTGCATGTCATAGCAGAGAATCAGGCTTCACGTCACCCACCACTGGAACAGTCCATTGTCAGATATTTAGGCCCAGGCACCCAGGCAGAGGAGAGAGGTCCCGTAACAGAGAATCTGGCTTCATGTCAGCAGAGAATCAGTCTGCATCTCATAGCAGAGAATCAGGCTTCACGTCACCCACCACTGGAACAGGCCACTGTCACATATTTAGGCCCAGGCACCCAGGCAGAGGAGAGAGGTCCCATAACAGAGATTCAGGCTTCATGTCAGCAGAGAATCAGTCTTCATGTCATAGCAGAGAATCAGGCTTCACGTCACCCACCACTGGAACAGGCCACTGTCACATATTTAGGCCCAGGCACCCAGGCAGAGGAGAGAGGTCCCATAACAGAGATTCAGGCTTCATGTCAGCAGAGAATCAGTCTTCATGTCATAGCAGAGAATCAGGCTTCACGTCACCCACCACTGGAACAGGCCACTGTCACACATTTAGGCCCCGGGACCCAGACAGAGGAGAGGTTCATTCAACTTTGGGTTGCCCCGCAATATAATGGTAAAATGAAAATAAAAATAGGATTGAATGAGGAAGTGCCCTGGAGTACAATAATATATTGTTAAGGGGAGGTAGTTAATGTCTAATCTGCACAAGGGATGGACAGGTCCTGTGGGATCCATGCCTGGTTCATTTTTATGAACGTCAGCTTGTCCACATTGGCTGTAGACAGGCGGCTGCGTTTGTCTGTAATGACGCCCCCTGCCGTGCTGAATACACGTTCAGACAAAACGCTGGCCGCCGGGCAGGCCAGCACCTCCAAGGCATAAAAGGCTAGCTCTGGCCACGTGGACAATTTGGAGACCCAGAAGTTGAATGGGGCCGAACCATCAGTCAGTACGTGGAGGGGTGTGCACAGGTACTGTTCCACCATGTTAGTGAAATGTTGCCTCCTGCTAACACGTTCCGTATCAGGTGGTGGTGCAGTTAGCTGTGGCGTGGTGACAAAACTTTTCCACATCTCTGCCATGCTAACCCTGCCCTCAGAGGAGCTGGCCGTGACACAGCTGCGTTGGCGACCTCTTGCTCCTCCTCTGCCTTCGCCTTGGGCTTCCACTGGTTCCCCTGTGACATTTGGGAATGCTCTCAGTAGCGCGTCTACCAACGTGCGCTTGTACTCGCGCATCTTCCTATCACGCTCCAGTGTAGGAAGTAAGGTGGGCACATTGTCTTTGTACCGGGGATCCAGCAGGGTGGCAACCCAGTAGTCCGCACACGTTAAAATGTGGGCAACTCTGCTGTCGTTGCGCAGGCACTGCAGCATGTAGTCGCTCATGTGTGCCAGGCTGCCCAGAGGTAAGGACAAGCTGTCCTCTGTGGGAGGCGTATCGTCATCGTCCTGTGTTTCCCCCCAGCCACGCACCAGTGATGGGCCCGAGCTGCTTTGGGTGCCACCCCACTGTGAACATGCTTCATCCTCATCCTCCTCCACCTCCTCCTCATCCTCGTCCTCCTCGTCCTCCAGTAGTGGGCCCTGTCTGGCCACATTTGTACCTGGCCTCTGGTGTTGCAAAAAACCTCCCTCTGAGTCACTTTGAAGAGACTGGCCTGAAAGTGCTAAAAATTACCCCTCTTCCTCCTCTTCCTCCTGGGCCACCTCCTCTTCCATCATCGCTCTAAGTGTTTTCTCAAGGAGACATAGAAGTGGTATTGTAACGCTGATAACGGCGTCATCGCCACTGGCCATGTTGGTGGAGTACTCGAAACAGCGCAACAGGGCACACAGGTCTTGCATGGAGGCCCAGTCATTGGTGGTGAAGTGGGGCTGATCCGCAGTGCGACTGACCCGTGCGTGCTGCAGCTGAAACTCCACTATGGCCTGCTGCTGCTCGCACAGTCTGTCCAGCATGTGCAAGGTGGAGTTCCACCTGGTGGGCACGTCGCATATGAGGCGGTGAGCGGGAAGGCCGAAGTTACGCTGTAGCGCAGACAGGCGAGCAGCGGCAGGGTGTGAACGCCGGAAGCGCGAACAGACGGCCCGCACTTTATGCAGCAGCTCTGACATGTCAGGGTAGTTGCGAATGAACTTCTGCACCACCAAATGCAGCACATGCGCCAGGCAAGGGATGTGCGTCAAACCAGCTAGTCCCAGAGCTGCAACGAGATTTCGCCCATTATCGCACACCACCAGGCCGGGCTTGAGGCTCACCGGCAGCAACCACTCGTCGGTCTGTTGTTCTATACCCCGCCACAACTCCTGTGCGGTGTGGGGCCTGTCCCCCAAACATATGAGTTTCAGAACGGCCTGCTGACGTTTACCCCGGGCTGTGCTGAAGTTGGTGGTGAAGGTGTGTGGCTGACTGGATGAGCAGGTGGATGAAGAGGAGGAGGAAGCTAAGTAGGAGGCAACAGGAGGCAAAGAATGTTGCCCTGCGATCCTTGGCGGCGGAAGGACGTGCACCAAACAGCTCTCCGCCTGGGGCCCAGCCGCCACTACATTTACCCAGTGTGCAGTTAGGGAGATATAGCGTCCCTGGCCGTGCTTACTGGTCCACGTATCTGTGGTTAGGTGGACCTTGCCACAGATGGCGTTGCGCAGTGCACACTTGATTTTATCGGACACTTGGTTGTGCAGGGAAGGCACGGCTCTCTTGGAGAAGTAGTGCCGGCTGGGAACAACATACTGTGGGACAGCAAGCGACATGAGCTGTTTGAAGCTGTCTGTGTCCACCAGCCTAAATGACAGCATTTCATAGGCCAGTAGTTTAGAAATGCTGGCATTCAGGGCCAGGGATCGAGGGTGGCTAGGTGGGAATTTACGCTTTCTCTCAAATGTTTGTGAGATGGAGAGCTGAACGCTGCCGTGTGACATGGTTGAGATGCTTGGTGACGCAGGTGGTGGTGTTGGTGGTACATCCCATGTTTGCTGGGCGGCAGGTGCCAACGTTCCTCCAGAGGCGGAGGAAGAGGCCGAGGCGGCGGCAGCAGCAGAAGAGGCTGAGGCGGCAGCAGCAGAAGAGGTAGCAGGGGGAG
The DNA here is from genome assembly GCF_905171765.1 of Bufo bufo. Classification (NCBI taxonomy): domain Eukaryota; kingdom Metazoa; phylum Chordata; class Amphibia; order Anura; family Bufonidae; genus Bufo; species Bufo bufo. Next base: position 43,155,452 of record NC_053397.1, on the reverse strand, counting down.
CCTGAGTGACTTCTTTGTTTTTAAGGTGTTTACTCCACTGCAGTTCATGCTTTGCATGCAGGTGCCTGGTCATGCAGGTTGTGCTAAGGTTCAGAACGTTAATGCCTCGCTTCAGGCTCAGATGGCACAGCGTGCAAACCACTCGGGTCTTGTCGTCAGCACATTGTTTAAAGAAGTGCCATGCCAGGGAACTCCTTGAAGCTGCCTTTGGGGTGCTCGGTCCCAGATGGCGGTGGTCAGTAGCAGGCGGAGTCTCTTGGCGGCGGGTGTTCTGATTTTGCCCACTGCTCCCTCTTTGTCTTTTGCTACGCTGTTGGCTCGGTCTCACCACTGCCTCTTCCTCCGAACTGTGAAAGTCAGTGGCACGACCTTCATTCCATGTGGGGTCTAGGATCCCATCGTCCCCTGCATCGTCTTCCACCCAGTCTTGATCCCTGACCTCCTGTTCAGTCTGCACACTGCAGAAAGACGCAGCAGTTGGCACCTGTGTTTCGTCATCATCAGAGACGTGCTGAGGTGGTATTCCCATGTCCTCATCATCAGGAAACATAAGTGGTTGTGCGTTAGTGCATTCTATCTCTTCCACCCCTGGGGAAGGGCTAGGTGGATGCCCTTGGGAAACCCTGGCAGCAGAGTCTTCAAACAGCATAAGAGACTGCTGCATAACTTGAGGCTCAGACAGTTTCCCTGATATGCATGGGGGTGATGTGACAGACTGATGGGCTTGGTTTTCATGCGCCATCTGTGCGCTTTCTGCAGAAGACTGGGTGGGAGATAATGTGAACGTGCTGGATGCACTGTCGGCCACCCAATTGACTAATGCCTGTACCTGCTCAGGCCTTACCATCCTTAGAACGGCATTGGGCCCCACCAAATATCCCTGTAAATTCTGGCGTCTACTGGGACCTGAGGTAGTTGGTACACTAGGACGTATGGCTGTGGCAGAACGGCCATGTCCTCTCCCAGCACCAGAGGGTCCACTAACACCACCACGACCATGTCCACGTCCGCGTCCCTTACTAGTTGTTTTGCTCATTGTTACCGTTCACCACAATAAGAAAAATATTATTCGGGCCAATGTATTGAATTAAAATTCAGGCATGTTTTACAGACACCTAACACTGTCTGGCTATCTATTTAGGTACCGTATTACAGTAATGACAGATTTGGTTGAATATAAATGTCAGGCCTATTTTTTACATGCTGTGTGACAGATATACCTTTAATCACAGAATTAGACTTGTATCTGCACTGTAGCGTGTGTGTTAAGTTTTTCAGAATGACACTATCAATCTAAGATATCCTTTTTGGGATAGATTTAAAGTAGGCCTGATATAGCAGAAACTACTAATTTTGAGAATGGCAAATTTGGGAATATTTTTTCAACCCAGAACAAAAACTGTGCTTTTACGGTCACTACAAATAATTTGACCAGCTAAAACAATACAGATTTGGTTGAATATAAATGTGAGGCCTATTTTTTACGCACTGTGTGACAGATATACCTTTAATCACAGAATTAGACTTGTATCTGCACTGTAGCGTGTGTGTTAAGTTTTTCAGAATGACACTATCAGCACCTTCAATCTAAGATATCCTTTTTGGGATAGATTTAAAATAGGCCTGATATAGCAGAAACTATGTAAGATTTAAAGTAGGCCTGATATAGCAGAAACTACTAATTTTGAGAATGGCAAATTTGGGAATAGTTTTTAAACCCAGAACAAAAACTGTGCTTTTACGGAACAAAAACTGTGCTTTTACGGTCACTACAAATAATTTGACCAGCTAAAACAGTACAGATTTGGTTGAATATAAATGTCAGGCCTATTTTTTACGCGCTGTGTGACAGATATACCTTTAATCACAGAATTAGACTTGTATCTGCACTGTAGCGTGTGTGTTAAGTTTTTCAGAATGACACTATCAGCACCTTCAATCTAAGATATCCTTTTTGGGATAGATTTAAAGTAGGCCTGATATAGCAGAAACTACTAATTTTGAGAATGGCAAATTTGGGAATAGTTTTTAAACCCAGAACAAAAACTGTGCTTTTACGGTCACTACAAATAATTTGACCAGCTAAAACAGTACAGATTTGGTTGAATATAAATGTGAGGCCTATTTTTTACGCGCTGTGTGACAGATATACCTTTAATCACAGAATTAGACTTGTATCTGCACTGTAGCGTGTGTGTTAAGTTTTTCAGAATGACACTATCAGCACCTTCAATCTAAGATATCCTTTTTGGGATAGATTTAAAGTAGGCCTGATATAGCAGAAACTACTAATTTTGAGAATGGCAAATTTGGGAATAGTTTTTCAACCTAGAACAAAAACTGTGCTTTTACGGTCACTACAAATAATTTGACCAGCTAAAACAGTACAGATTTGGTTGAATATAAATGTCAGGCCTATTTTTTACGCGCTGTGTGACAGATATACCTTTAATCACAGAATTAGACTTGTATCTGCACTGTAGCGTGTGTGTTAAGTTTTTCAGAATGACACTATCAGCACCTTCAATCTAAGATATCCTTTTTGGGATAGATTTAAAGTAGGCCTGATATAGCAGAAACTACTAATTTTGAGAATGGCAAATTTGGGATTAGTTTTTCAACCCAGAACAAAAACTGTGCTTTTACGGTCACTACAAATAATTTGACCAGCTAAAACAGTACAGATTTGGTTGAATATAAATGTCAGGCCTATTTTTTACGCGCTGTGTGACAGATATACCTTTAATCACAGAATTAGACTTGTATCTGCACTGTAGCGTGTGTGTTAAGTTTTTCAGAATGACACTATAAGCACCTTCAATCTAAGATATCCTTTTTGGGATAGATTTAAAGTAGGCCTGATATAGCAGAAACTACTAATTTTGAGAATGGCAAATTTGGGAATAGTTTTTCAACCCAGAACAAAAACTGTGCTTTTACGGTCACTAAATATAACTTGACCAGCTAAAACTGTACTGATTTGGAGGAATAGAAATGTCAGGCCTATTTTTTAGGCGCTGGGTGACAGGCTCAACTTGCCCCTGATGTAGTATATGGCCAAAAAATAACCACACTATTGATGGTTAAATGCACTTGGGTGACACAGGCTCAGCCTGCACCTAATGTAGTATATGGCCAAAAAATAACCACACTATTGATGGTTAAATGCACTTGATGAAAGCTTGACCCTGATGTAGGATATAGCAAAAAATAACCACACTATTGATGGTTAAATGCACTTGGGTGACACAGGCTCAGCCTGCACCTGATGTAGTATATGGCCAAAAAATAACCACACTATTGATGGTTAAATGCACTTGATGAAAGCTTGACCCTGATGTAGGATATAGCAAAAAATAACCACACTATTGATGGTTAAATGCACTTGGGTGACACAGGCTCAGCCTGCACCTGATGTAGTATATGGCCAAAAAATAACCACACTATTGATGGTTAAATGCACTTGATGAAAGCTTGACCCTGATGTAGGATATAGCAAAGAATAACCACACTATTGATGGTTAAATGCACTTGGGTGACACAGGCTCAGCCTGCACCTGATGTAGTATATGGCCAAAAAATAACCACACTATTGATGGTTAAATGCACTTGGGTGACACAGGCTCAGCCTGCACCTGATGTAGGATATAGCAAAAAATAACCACACTATTGATGGTTAAATGCACTTGGTGGTAGCTTGTGCTGGCACACCACAAGCCACAAAATGGCCGCAGATCACCCCAGAAAAAAGGGATATAAAAACCCTCTGGGCAGCCTAAAAAATGTGAGCAATTCAATATCAGCACTTCAATGATCCACAGCTGGAGATCGATCACTGAATGAAGTCTTTTGGAGGAGTTAATCTGCCTAATCTCGCCCTAACGTCGCAGCAGCAACCTCTCCCTACGCTTGTATCAGCAGAGTGACGTGCAGCGCTACGTGACCCAAGCTTATATAGAGGCTGGGTCACATGCTGCACTGGCCAATCACAGCCATGCCAATAGTAGGCAAGGCTGTGATGGCCTCTTGGGGCAAGTAGTATGACGCTTGTTGATTGGCTGCTTTGCAGCCTTTCAAAAAGCGCCAAGAAAGCGACGAACACCGAACCCGAACCTGGACTTTTACGAAAATATTCGGGTTCGAAAATATTCGGGTTCGCTCATCCCTAGTTACCATCTTTTTATTGAACACACCATGTAAACATTCACAGTGCAGGTGGAAAAAGTATGTGAACCCTTGGATTTAATAACTGGTTGAACCTCCTTTGGCAGCAATAACTTCAACCAAACGTTTCCTGTAGTTGCACAACGGTCAGGAGTAATTCTTGACCATTCCTCTTTAGAGAACTGTTTCAGTTCAGCAATATTCTTGGGATGTCTGGTGTGAATCACTTTATTGAAGTCATGCCACAGCATCTCAATCGGGTTGAGGTCAGGACTCTGACTGGTCCACTCCAGAAGGCATATTTTCTTCTGTTTAAGCCATTCTGTTGTTGATTTACTTATATGCTTTGGGTTGTTGTCCTGTTGCAACACCCATCTTCTGTTGAGCTTCAGCTGGTGGACAGATGGCCATAAAGAGGACCTTTCACCTGGAAAAACATTGCGAACTAAGTATCATTACATATACAGTGGCGTCCAGGGATCTCACTGCACCTATTATCCCTGGGCGCCGCTCCGTTTGGCCGCTGTGCCCTCCGGTATCTTCGCTCACTTGGTTATAGTAGGCGGAGACTGCCCTTGTTCTGCTGGGCGTCTCCTCCTCCTAGGCTGTAGCGCTGGCCAATCGCAGCGCAGAGCTCACAGCCTGGGAGAAAAAAAACTCCCAGACTGTGAGCTCTGCGCTGCGATTGGCCAGCGCTACAGCCTAGGAGGAGACGCCCAGCAGAACAAGGGCAGTCTCCGCCTACTATAACCAAGTCCCCTAAGTCTTCGCCTACTATAACGAAGTGAACGAAGATACCGGAGGACATCGCAGCCGAACGGAGAGGCGCCCAGGGATAATAGTAAGTGCAGTGAGATCCCTGGGTGCCGCTGTATATGTAATGATACTAAGTTTGCAATGTTTTTCCAGGTGAAAGGTCCTCTTTAAGTTCTCCTGCAAAATGTCTTGATAAACTTGGGAATTCATTTTTCCTTCGATGACAGCAATTCCTTCAGGCCCTGACGCAGCAAAGCAGCCCCAAACCATGATGCCCCCACCACCATACTTCACAGTTGGGATGGGGTTTTGATGTTGGTGTGCTGTGCTTCTTTTTCTCCACACATAGTGTTGTGTGTTTCTTCCAAACAACTCAACTTTGGTTTCATCTGTCCACAGAATATTTTGCCAGTACTGCTGTGGAACATTTAGGTGCTCTTGTGCAAACTGTAAACGTGCAGCAATGTTTTTTTTGGACAGCAGTGGCTTCCTCTGTGGTATCCTTCCATGAAATCCATTCTTGTTTAGTGTTTTACATATCGTAGATTCGCTAACAGGGATGTTAGCATATGCCAGAGACTATTGTAAGTCTTTAGCTGACACTCTAGGATTCTTCTTCACCTCATTGAGCAGTCTGCGCTGTGCTCTTGCAGTCATCTTTACAGGACGGCCACTCCTAAGGAGAGTAGCAGCAGTGCTGAACTTTCTCCATTTATAGACAATTTGTCTTACCGTGGACTGATGAACAACAAGTCTTTTGGAGATACTTTTATAACCCTTTCCAGCTTTATGCAAGTCAGCAATTCTTATTCGTAGGTCTTCTGAGAGCTGTTTTGTGCGAGGCATCCTTCACATCAGGCAATGCTTCTTGTGAAAAGCAAACTGGTGTGTTTTTTTATAGGGCAGGGCAGCTGTAACCAACACCTCCAATCTCATCTCATTGATTAGACTCCAGTTGGCTGACACTTCACTCCAATTAGCTCTTGGAGATGTCATTAGTCTAGGGGTTCACATTCTTTTTCCACCTGCACTGTGAATGTTTACATGGTGTGTTCAATAAAAACATGGTAACATTTAATTCTTTGTGTGCTATTAGTTTAAGCAGACTGTGATTGTCTATTGTTGTGACGTAGATGAAGATCATATCACATTTTATGACTAATTTGTACAGAAATCCATATAATTCCAAAGGGTTCACATACTTTTTCTTTCATCTCTATGTACCAAAAGTTGCAAGAATAGTCTGCATAAAGTTAACAGTCATCAAGTTAGAACGCCACATGTGCATGGCGATCACACACCGACAATGCATATCCATAAGAACATTATATAAAGTGCAATTGGAGCAGCATCACAAGAAATGATAAAAGGATATAAAAACAGATGCACAATTGTTGTGGATACAGACAGAGTGACCCACAGGGTGAAAAGCCACCCCGATGTATGTTTCACCCAGCTTCTTCCTGGGGGCGCACATATTTGCCTCCTCCATGGACATGCCCAGCCAACAGCAACAGGGCACATTGTCACTCCCACTCCCCCTCCTTCCTATCACATTCCTCTGGCTGTCAGCCTGCCAAATCCAACTGGACAAGGTGATCAGCAACAATGGCCAAAACATACTTTCTGTGCTGAATCTTGGGCACATAACACATGCTCCCGGCATGATGCATGTTATCAACCCATTTGTGTAATGCTTTTTTCTAAAGTACAATGGCTTGCGCAAGGTGCTGCCAATGTCCAGGAGACTGTCCAATGATTTCAGCCATTCTTATATGGTGAGGAACGCTCTCCTTGACTTGCAGCAGCAGAGCAGTTGGCAGATACACTGTTTAATCTACGATGTTCCAACTCGCTGGAATTCAACATTGCACATACTAAAACTGGCTCCTTGGGCACACTGGACAGAATGGTGACCTCTATGCCCACTTGCCTTTGTAGTTACAGGCACAGCATTGACATCAAGTAGTCTAATGATTACTGGATACCCATGCTTTTAGACGCTCACTCTCAAAGCAAAACAGGAGAATGTTTTCTTCTTTCCGAAAGGGAGACTAAATTACATTATTACCAGGAAATACTGTGTACTCAGCTTTCTGCAGCTTTTGGCAAGCAGATGGCGTGTCTGCAATAGAGGCCCCACTGTGCCCTTCCCTAGAGTTATCCACCCCCACAACTAGCAGAAGCTGCAGTCGCAACACAGCAGCCAGTTCAGTCTCCTCAACAGAATGGAGCAGTTTATTAATGTGCCACATCAGACTGAGGCAAATTAGCAAGCAAAGACCTCCCGCCTCAATGCCCAGGTTCAGGCCTACCTACACTCTGGCCTGTCTTCAGCGCATAATCTGTTCTCTGACCCCATGGACTTCTGGGCAGGCAGATTAGAACAGTGTCCTGAACTGGCCCAGTATGCCCTGTCTTCTTTCTTGCCCAGCCTCCAGTATCATCTCAAAGAAGGTTTTCAGCACCGCAGGGGGCCTGGTGACACCCAAATGGACCAAATTGTCCTCCTCCAAGTGTCCAGAACATCACTTTTGTCAAATGAACAAGACTGGATTTGGGAGGATTTTCTCACTCCTCCAGCTGAGGCCGATGAATAGATCTGTCATTGCTGTCTGCTTGCCTGCCTGCCTACCATCATTTTCCATACAGCTGCTGCCACCATCATGCCACTAGTGCTGTTGACCTGTCAACATGTACCATATGGCTTCTGCTGCTGCCTCTATCATGTCACTTCCACCATAATGTCACACAGATATGTTTTAATGTTTTTTTGGTTCTCATTTCCCAAGTTGGTACAATCTGATAAGTGTGGGGGATTCAGTCAGCACAACCCTATATGCAGGTGCACATCGCTATGGCGAAATACATATACAAAGAAAAGAACACAAATGCAATAGCACTCTGCAACCAGCACTCCGCCCTGCCTCCATGCTGGATGTTCAATTAGGCATTGGTGTACATTTTGGCCAAAGCGTAATAAGCCACTCACCACGTCAAGGTCTCCTCTATGATTGGTCCCTAACACTAGTTCCTACATGTTTATGGGCCATGACAGCCACACAAAGTCCAGGGAGCGCAGGTACAGTGTGCTGCCACGCAGCTTTTACTGTCTAGCAGTTGTTATTACATGTTATGTTACTATATTATTTGGTATGATCCTTACACCCCTGCTGTTTCTGGCTAGTTGGTTGTTCCCACCCTCCATTTCCTGCTGTAACTCCATTTTGTATAGTTGTTATAAAGAGACTGCAGAGTGTGGGAGCTGTGTAACTTCATTAGAAATTTACCTATGAAAAAGCCTCTATGTTTATATCCTTGCTACCTTAAAGCATAAAGAAGCATTGAAAATCACCTCTGGAGTCTTTATTCATTGAGTAAGCTATCTGTTAAAGTGATCATTCAACCTGCCGCACACATCCTTACAGACTGGGTCTACAAGAAGCTTGTCGCAGGTACAACCGACGCTGAGACAGAATAGTAAATTTCTAGAAGAATCCATCACATGGCTATCTCTGCAGCTTCAGAAACGTGAGTAACCATGCTTCTGTGTGAAGAACTAACACCCTAAGACAGGAAGCCATCTTCAGGCCGTGCACTGAAAGTCAATGCCTGTGTGTCACTGCCGCAGTCAGCAGAAGCATTACTCTGCATATGAAGCCAGCCACCTACTGAATGCTCCATAACTGTTACAGCCTTTACTGCCAGGGATTTCTGGTCTGTGCTGTGAACCCATTTCTCTAGTAATACCAGCTTGCCTTTATTGGGGAGCCATAAGTACCTTTTGAACTGTGCACTGAGCTGAGCTATCCAGTCTGAACCAGTTGCAGCACTAGCTGGCTCATTGTCACAAATATCCAGCTCCTCAGCTCAGCCTGCTTACTAACAGAAGTCACTACCTACAGAGCTGAGCTCTGGCAGATTTCTAACAAGACACCAAAACTACAGCACTTGTCATTATGTCTGACAGAGATCCCACAGAGTTACCTGTATTTAAATCAAGATAAAGCAGACTCCTTACTTCATCCTGCTCGTCCTGTTAGAGCCCCTCATCCATCCTTGAAGGCAAGGGAGGCTTATGAAGCAAGTAAGGAAGACACATCTAGTAACCTGACTGCATTATGGGAGAAGACTTTAAGTTGTATAAAGACCACTAATGAAATTAGCAACAATTCTGAGCAATTGAACACTGCTCTCTCAAGGGTTAAGAAGGCATTTGAGAACTATAAAAGACTTTCTGAGAAGTACTATTCCCTATTGTCTCATTCCAACATAGAGGAAGCTGCATTGGAATTAAAGGACTTTACTTCTACTGACCAGCAGAGGCATAGCACATATCTTGAAGCAAAGGCACAGATAGAAGGTAGATTAGCACAGCTACATGAAACTACATCCTGTAAATCTGCTTCTTCCAAACACTCAGGAAAATCATCTAGATCTGCCCGCTCCTATCATAAATCCTCTTCTAAGACACTGCGGTCCTGCTCTGTAAGGTCAACACTGAGCGACCAAATAGTCAAAGCTCGCCAGAAGGTTGCAGCAGCCCAGGTTCAAGCCACTTGTTCTGAAAGAGAAGCAGCCATCAAAGCTCAGCTAGAAATCCTTCAGAAGAATAAAGAAAAGGAAGTAGCCTTAGCTGAATTATCTGTCTTGGAACAAGCCCTATTGGAAGAAGGAGCAGCTTGTCCCAGCTTGGCTGCTTGTCAGGACCCTGTTGAAAGGACCCTACAGTTTGTCTTAACCCAGAACCACGACAATACAGTCCCACCTACAGTTGGAGATTCTTCTCATAATCATCCAGCAAGTGGATCAGAAGGCAACGTGTTGCCAAATCAAGCTCGTCAACTACACACACCTACTAACAGAGACACTCCACAACTACCGCATGTCACAAAATCAAGTGAATCAACCTACGCAGCTCATGTGCCACCACAACCCTATGTGAATAGAGATTACAAGGGCACAGCAGAAAACTACAGAATGAACTCTATACCCCCTGTGATACAGCTCTGTTCAGCTTCAAATGCTCAGAGACCGTCAGACGACAGACCCTTACCTAGTTTGAACCCATCTGCAACACCTTTCTCTCCACCTACGAGCCAACATCTGATACCAACCATGGTCCAAGTCAGTGCACCATCAGTATCCCCTGTGGCTATAAAAACCGAAAGCACTGATGCTGCAGAGTTCAGCAAGTATATGATTCGACGAGAGTTGATTACTATTGGACTGTCTAGATTTGATGACCGCCCAGAGAACTACAGAAGTTGGAGATCTACATTTAAGGTGGTAACCAAGAACTTGGACATTGAACCTCAAGCAGAACTCGACTTACTAATAAAGTGGTTGGGGCGTCAATCTTCAGAACAAGTAAAGAGACTTAAATCTGTTTACATTTATAACTTTAAAGCAGGCCTTGATGCTGCCTGGGAACGTCTAGAACAAGACTATGGGAGCCCCGAAGTCATTGAATCTGCCTTATTCCAGAGACTAAACGACTTTCCTAAGATTTCTGTTAAGGACAATCATAAGCTTAGAGAGTTAGGTGACCTCCTTCATGAACTTGAAATTGCTAAGTTAGATCCTAGTTTACCAGGTCTTAGCTATTTAGACACTGCTCAGGGCGTAAATCCTATTGTAGCAAAGTTGCCTAGTTATCTTCAAGGAAAGTGGACTAGTGTAGGATCAAAGTATAAGTATGAACATCATGTTTCCTTCCCTCCTTTTTTTTTATTTTGTAGAGTTCGTGCAGAAGGTTGCAAGATCCAAGAATGACCCAAGCTTCTTCTATCCAGATACAACCACCATTCCTTTAACTACTTCAAGGGATATTGCCACCAACAGTAAATTTAAGAATTTAAGGCATCCTATTGCCGTGAGGAAGACCGCGATAGCATCCAACGTCTTGGCTACAGACATTAAGGCAAGCAATCTTAATCAACAGTGTCCTATTCATAATGCGCCACATTCTCTCTCCAAATGTCGTGCATTCAAGGACAAGCCTATTGAAGAACGCAAGTCATTTCTCAAAGAGCATAATATCTGTTTCAAGTGTTGTGCATCCTCCGATCATTTAGCTAGAGACTGTAAGATCGCCATCAGATGTTCCCTGTGTAGCAGTGCCAAACATGTGGACGCTCTTCATTCAGACCTGTTCAAAAGGAAACCTTCACCCGGCAGCAACCCCAAAACTACATCAGATGATGGCGGGGAGAGAACTGAGCAACGTGCCAATCCCGTAACCACAAGGTGTACAGAGGTATGTGGAGAAGGGCTTCATAGCAAATCTTGTAGCAAGATATGTCTTGTAAGGGTTTTTCCTGAAGGATGTCCACAAAATTCCATAAAAATGTATGCCATACTCGATGATCAGAGCAATCGCTCATTGGCCAGTAGAGAATTCTTTGACCTATTCAACATTCATGGAGAGACCTGGTCCTATACCTTGCAGACATGTGCAGGAAAGATCAATGCTTCTGGAAGAAGAGCCCATGGCTTCATAGTAGCATCAGAATATGAGGACATAGAGTTTCCTCTTCCAACTCTAATCGAATGTGATCAGCTACCGAACAATAGAGAAGAAATCCCCACACCAGAGGTTGCACGTCATCACCCTCATTTGAGCCACATTGCTGACTACATTCCACCTCTTTACAAGGATGTTAAGATTTTGATTCTACTAGGAAGAGACATTCCTAGAGTTCATAAAATAAGAGAGTTATGTAACGGTCCAGATGATGCTCCTCAGGCCCAGAAACTTGATCTTGGATGGGTGATAATAGGAGAAGTCTGTTTAGATCAATCTCACAAGCTCTTGGACGTAGCTTCCTACAAAACTAATGTTGCCTATCGGTCGATGAAATGTCCATTGCACTATTATGTGAAGGAAAGACTTGATTTTAAAAATGAAGTTCCATATCAAGCACTCCAAGGTATAAACTGCAAGCTCACTTCTCAGAAGGACCTTGGTGATTCAGTGTACCAGACTACTTGTGATGACAGCAAGATTGCCCCTTCAGTCGAAGACAAGGAGTTCATCAAGATTATGGATGAAGAGTTCTTCAAGGACAATTCCAACAGTTGGGTAGCTCCATTACCCTTCCGAGTACCAAGGCTTACTCTCCCTAACAATCGACAACAAGCTTTAACCAGATTTGCTGCACTTAAGAAAACTCTCTGTAACAAACCTGAGATGCAAGAGCACTTTATAACATTTATGCAGAAGATTTTAGATAACCTTCACGCTGAGCCAGCACCAGACCTTATGGAAGGTGAAGAATGCTGGTACCTTCCATCCTTTGGAGTCTACCATCCTCGTAAACCGGGGCAAATCAGAATAGTCTTTGACTCAAGCGCTCAGTTCCAGGGAACCTCTTTAAATAACGTTCTTCTAACTGGTCCAAATCTAACAAACAACCTTGTAGGAGTGTTGATGCGGTTCAGGAAGGAACCAATTGCCGTGACAGCTGATGTCCAACAGATGTTCCACTGTTTCATAGTCAAAGAGGACCACAGAAATTATCTCCGGTTCTTGTGGCACCGCAACAATGACGTTAATGATCAGGTGATAGATTATCGCATGAGAGTCCATGTCTTTGGAAATAGTCGATCTCCTGCCGTGGCAACTTATGGACTGAGAAGAACAGCGCAGGAAGGTGAAAAGGAATTTGGATCTGACACCAGGCAATTTATTGAGAGAGATTTTCATGTAGACGATGGCCTGAAATACTTTTCAACACCTGAAGAAGCCGTCAATCTGATAAAAAGAACTCAACAGCTCCTGTTGACTGCTCACTTAAGGCTTCATAAGATTGCATCTAATAGCAGTGAAGTAATGAGGTCTTTCAATCCAGAAGATCATGCTAAGGATTTGAAGGATTTGGACTTGGGAGTAGATGCCCTACCCACTCAAAGGAGTCTCGGTCTTCTCTGGAATATAACTTCAGATACATTCACCTTTCAGGTCTCTGACGCCAAGAAGCCATTTACCAGACGAGGAGTCCTGTCAACTGTTAATAGCCTTTACGATCCCCTAGGCTTTGTGACTCCAGTTACCGTCCAAGGGAGATCCATACTTCGCCAGCTTACTGAGAGAGTAACAGATTGGGATGCCCCTCTGCCAGTAGACCTACTGCCTAAATGGGAGAAATGGAGAAACTCCATGAAAGTACTGGAAGAACTTAATATCCCGCGCTGCTATTCACCCACTTCAATTTCAAGAAGTCTGAGGAAAGAGATTCATATCTTTTGTGATGCATCTACCGAGGCTATAGCGGCTGTGGCTTATCTCAAGATCATAGATCCCTCCGGGAGATCCTATGTCGGTTTTCTACTAGGAAGAGCCAAGTTAGCTCCAAAACCTGCTCACACTATTCCAAGATTAGAATTGTGTGGCGCAACCCTAGCTGTTGAAGTCGCAGAATTCCTGCAAAATGAAATGGACGCTGAAATTGATCAGGTTAAGTACTACACTGACAGCAAAGTCGTACTTGGCTACATATGCAACAGTGTAAGGAGGTTCTATGTGTATGTGGCTAACAGGGTAGAACGAATAAGGAAAATCAGTAGACCTGAACAATGGAACTATGTCCCGACTGGTTTGAATCCCGCAGATATTGCTACGAGGTCAGTGCCAGCAGTTGTCCTCACGCAAACCATTTGGTTTTCAGGACCCAAGTTTTTAACGGACCAGTCTTCTACAAACTCAAAAGAAGATATTGATTTCCACCTGGTGGATCCAGATACTGATCCAGAAATCCGCCCTGAAGTAATAACATTAAGTTCCAACATCTGTTCAAGAAGAAACTTGGAAGTGAGACGTTTTGAACGTTTCTCTTCTTGGAAAAGATTGGTGAAGACTATAACAAGATTGAGTCATATTGCGCAGACTTTCTGCAAGTCTAATCAGACATCGTCTTGTCATGGATGGCACACCTGCAAGGAGTTACCCAATGCGTTAGAGTATGAGAATGCAGAGTTATTCGTCATACGTCTTGTGCAAGAAGAAGTCTTTGCAGAAGAGATTAAGTGCTTGAGAGGCAATAGACCAGTCTCAAAGAGTAGCCCACTATTCAAACTAAACCCAATAATCGACAATGAGGGCATGCTACGAGTCGGTGGACAACTAAATAAGTCAAACTTGCCAAGAAGATAACAGAACCCCTTGATAGTACCAAGAAGCCACCATTTGGCAACCTTGATTATCCGGCATTACCACGAGAGAGTCAGACATCAAGGAAGACACTACACAGAAGGTGCAATCAGAGTTGCAGGGTTCTGGATAGTTGGAGTGAAAAGACAAATAGCCACGATCATTCACAACTGTGTCAAATGTCAGAAGTTAAGAGGTAGACAGCAGTATCAACAGATGGCTGACCTACCTGCAGACAGACTGAGTGAAGATACACCTTTTGCATATGTCGGAATCGATATATTTGGACCATGGACAGTAACGGCTAGAAGAACTCGTGGTGGTCAAGTCAACAGCAAAAGATGGGCTGTAATGTTCACCTGCTTAAGTGTAAAAGCCGTACATATCGAAGTAATCGAGTCAATGGACACTTCGAGTTTTATCAATGCTCTAAGGAGATTTCTTGCTCTAAGAGGTCCCGTGAAGATGTTGAGATCGGATTGTGGAACTAACTTCATTGGTGCTTGTAGAGAGTTACAGATAGACCAACAACAAGTTGGAAGTTATTTGAGTGATCAAGGCTGCGTGTGGAAATTCAACCCACCACACTCTTCACACATGGGCGGAGTATGGGAACGCATGATTGGGATGGCAAGGCGCATACTGGATTCAATGTTGCTTGATGTGAGTTCTTCACGCCTTACCCATGAAGTGCTCACCACATTTCTTGCTGAGGTTGCAGCAATAATCAACTCAAGACCATTGACCGCCGTATCTACAGACCCAGAATTTCTGACTATCTTAACTCCAGCTACATTATTGAGCCGGAAGATTGGACAGATTCCAGCGCCAAAGGGTATCTTCGATGAAAAGGACATATATAAACGTCAGTGGAGATATGCTCAATACCTTGCAGATTGTTTCTGGGACAGATGGAGGAAGGAATATCTCACACTTCTTCAAGGACGTAAAAAGTGGCAAACCCAGAAGCCTAACTTAAAGGAAGGGGACCTGGTCCTGTTAAAAGACCAGCAAGCTCACCGGATCCAGTGGCCAGTTGGACTTATTACAAAGGCCATTACTAGTGATGATGGAAGAGTCCGAAGTGTGGAAGTCAGGATCGTTAAGGATGGGGCATCAAAAACCTTCCTGAGACCAGTCACCGAGACAGTCCTAATTATGCCTGCATCCAAAAATTCAGATTCAACGTTATGTGAAGGAGTCACTTAAGACCTTTACTATAGCTAGCTTATAGACTTGAGAAGGTTAAATAGCATGTTACTGTATAGAATGTTAATAGTATGTTAAAAG
Source organism: Bufo bufo (assembly GCF_905171765.1). NCBI lineage: Eukaryota > Metazoa > Chordata > Amphibia > Anura > Bufonidae > Bufo > Bufo bufo. The sequence continues at coordinate 43,140,091 of NC_053397.1, read as the reverse complement.
AAAATAATGTAGTGTATAGTGGTATCTCTCGATACCAGGCGGGGAGTGTGCTGCCACGCAGCTTTTACTGTCTAGCAGTTGTTATTACATGTTATGTTACTATATTATTTGGTATGATCCTTACACCCCTGCTGTTTCTGGCTAGTTGGTTGTTCCCACCCTCCATTTCCTGCTGTAACTCCATTTTGTATAGTTGTTATGAGGAGACTGCAGAGTGTGGGAGCTGTGTAACTTCATTAGAAATTTACCTATGAAAAAGCCTCTATGTTTATATCCTTGCTACCTTGAAGCATAAAGAAGCATTGAAAATCACCTCTGGAGTCTTTATTCATTGAGTAAGCTATCTGTTAAAGTGATCATTCAACCTGCCGCACACATCCTTACAGACTGGGTCTACAAGAAGCTTGTCGCAGGTACAACCGATGCTGAGACAGAATATACAGCATGAACGCCAGGCACACTCTGCTTTTAACCCCGTCCGGTGCCGTTACAGCTTTCATCGGATCCAGGGATGCAAGTACCAACATGCATGCTGAGCCCACCATATACTTCTCCTGGAGCCAAATGGCTACTGGTAGGCCCTGTAGAAGTAGACTCAGTTTTATACTGACTTTAAAACCAGCCTCCAGGGCAGACTAACTGGTCAGGTGTGCATGACTGCATGGAGATCACCACGGCTCCAATATATATTACAAAAAAAAAATGTGGGGGATTCAGTCAGCACAACCGATAAGGGTCTACAGATTTTGATTTTCAGCGGTCCTGCTGTGCAGCCCACAGACTGCAGGTTTTACATGTGATAAGATACATTACATTATTAGTATTACAGTTGATGTACTGTTTGATTTTGTGCTTGGTACCATTTGCTGAAGAGACAGAGAGACACCTATTACTACCTGTAGCTGCTTATTTTGATTTATTCAGGGTTTTGAGTGGACCAATTACGCTTTACTAAGTGATTGTTTAGCTCAATAGCTTTTCATTGGCTGTCCACACACTACCTGTAGTCAAGGGAACGTGTCCTTATTATTTTGGGTGACTGTCTGAGTGATCTGTCTCTTGTACACTTCATAACGGGATATTTAGGATATTTAACTAAAAGTTACTTTTTAACCCTGATACTTTCAGTGACCTGCTTTCTGCCTCTGCAGCGTCAATCAGCCAAATCATTTTTCAGTGAGCTTTCCTTGTTGTGCAGCCCTAACCTAAAGCGAATTGTACCTCAAGTTATAAAAGAAAAAGGTGCAAGATTTTGCCAAATAATCATCTTTCTTAATCTATTATTAAGGTATTTTACTATTTTAAAGGGAGAGGTAACTGTAGGGTCTGGGGTCTGAATTGAATATAGTAAACCAGCCAACCTCCTAAACAATGGGGCAATTCAGAAAATGCTCAATGATGAAAATCCAAATATACATGTGTATATCTGACATAAAATTGGAATAAACATAGTAATAATATTATTACATGAACACTGACCCAATAATATTTAACGTATCGGAAGGACGAGGTGCAAAGTGTGCTAAATGGGCCCATTGTAGTCTTAAGACGATGGCAGCATTGAAAGCTCGCCTCATGCAGTATGCATATATTATAAAATAAATACAATAAAATGATGACCTTAAACAAACGAGTAGTCTGGCAGTACATCCAGGTTTACTGTTAAACTGGTTCTTTGTATTTCTTTGCTAGAGGCAAAACCTTTTGGATCTGGTGCAAATGCATCTTCTGCCCCATGAATGTATTGTCATTGATGCAGAACAGTCTGCATCTCAGGATAAACTTCTCGTACATAAACCATTCAAGTTGAAAACTGAGACTAAAACTCTTATTGTTAATAACTTCAGCTGAACTTGTTAATAACTTCAGCTGAAGTTACTCCTATTGTATGATACAATTTGGAAATGTTTTGTTGCCCAGAAGCCCATATTACATCCCGCAAACAGCGGTCCGCAATATACGTGCACTGGCCATGTACACACCGTATCACGGATGTAGACCCATTTACTTGAATGGATCCGCAATCTGGGAGATACAGTGCGTTTTAGGAGGGAGGTAGGGATCAGAAGTTTTACTGACTACTGAGTGCTTCAGTGGGTTTTCTGTCCGTGACTCCACATCGCAAATAGTTAGTGCATGCACTCCTTTTTTCAGTGCGAACTGTCGGGCGCGGATCGCGGACCCTATTCAAGTGAATGGGTGTGCGTCCGCTAATGGAGGTCACATGGTCGGTGCCCGTGCATTGTGGATATACAAACTGAAAAGACTAGCGTGGTATTAGACATGTCCTACACCGTAGGATATGTTGACTAATCTCTCAATTTTAAAATCAGTTTGAGGGTTTAGTAAGATTGCAGCGTGCACCTGTGTTTGCTATTATTTTGTTATATTGTTATATTAATTATCACATCCGCACTTGTTACCTTGTGTAGGATGTCTATTGTGGTACTTGTGGTTCGCCGCGGGCATCCTCCACCGTATGCATTTTGCTGGGGATTGCCATTAGCAACGGGCCACAAGTGCAGGATTTGCTCCCCTATATATATGCACGACTGCATGTGGGTTTGAGCACCTCCTGCTAATACCACGCTAGTCTTTTCAGTTTGTATATATAGAGATTCCTGGAGGTGTATAAACTCCAATTTAAATGTAGCAAAAGTCAAAGTTAGGGCGAGCACTCAACACTTGGACCACAATATATAAAATTTGTAAAATTTAATTAAATCACAATAGTACAACGCGTATAATATAACATAAAATCTACAATTGGCATATAAAATCTGTAGACATAAAATATTCAATACCACAGATGGAGGTAATTAGAAAAATAAGTCCCTTAGTGTCCAAAATCGCTATAATAGATATATCTGGAACATCAGATTACTGCGCTAAAAGTCCAGTGTGCACACTCAAACTGTTAATGAGATAACAGGCTCCTGTGCGCTATTTATGTACTTCAAAATCCAGTGCGCACACTAGATATGAAAATAAGATTGTAGGCTCTTGCGCACTGATCTGGCAATTGAACTAAACAGCTCCTGCTTGTGTACCAACACGTGTCCTTGGGTACAGATTTAATGGAATTGTCACACTTGTTCAAATAGTATGCCCCTTCGCATAAAGATCACAACCGGAGTATTCCTACCTTCCTATCGGTACGTCTCGTAAATACCTCTCTGGACGTGTGGGGTAGGTGAGCGGCGTGGGACACTCCCGGCGTCTCGCTTGTAGTTCCTGTGGTTTGTTAGTCCCAGGTCTCGCGGGATTTCAAATGTGATCTGTGTCCGGACAGCGAAGAGTAGTGGTTAACAGATTCTATGCTCTGCGTGCTTGTTTCAACAGGTGTGCGGCCCAGACGCGTTTCGGGAATCCTTTCCCTTCGTCAGTGGTACTTATTTTTCTAATTACCTCCATCTGTGGTATTGAATATTTTATGTCTACAGATTTTATATGCCAATTGTAGATTTTATGTTATATTATACGCATTGTACTATTGTGATTTAATTAAATTTTACAAATTTTATATATTGTGGTCCAAGTGTTGAGTGCTCGCCCTAACTTTGATTTTTGCTACAATTATTACTAGAGGGTGGGTGTCCCTCTACATTGGGCTAGAAGCACCTATTTCCAGAACCCTGCCTGAAGTGAGCCACCATTTTGAGTTTGTATATTTTCTCCAATTTAAATGTGCCTGTTTTCCATCTACAGGTCACATTTAGGTGTACCTGTAAAGCCTGGGCTATATCAGCCAGTCTTGAGTGGGACTTGCAGACTCCTCCCTCCTCCCGCTGCAAGCATGGTCACATGCTGGAGGTAACTGGTGAGTTGTTTGTGAGTCGGCCTCATGCTCCTGTAATTTGCCCACTGGCTCCTGGTATTGCCCATACGGCTCAGTTAGGAGAGTGTTAGGTCCCGGGCTACTTGAGAAACCTTGGCGTGGTGCCCAGGCTTAGACATGTCCTACACCGTAGGATATGTTGACTAATCTCTCAATTTTAAAATCAGTTTGAGGGTTTAGTAAGATTGCAGCGTGCACCTGTCTTTGCTATTATTTTGTTACCATGCATTGTGGACCGCAATCTGCAGTCCGCAGGGCCTGGCCAGCATATGTTCGTGTGCATGGTGCTTTATGTCATTTTCTTCAGTAAGGAAGCATTGACGCCTCTGGAGACTGAACTTTTTCTTCTCCAGATGGAGGTAGTGCCACCTTGTCTTTTAAAGGAATTTTACATGGAACAGCTCTTCACTATGTTTTTTGTACGGCCCAGTTACTATAGGGGCACATGGTTAGGGCAATTGCCACAGTAACTACAGTCATGGCCAAAAGTTTTGAGAATTACATAAATATTGGAAATTGGAAAAGTTGCTGCTTAAGTTTTTATAATAGCAATTTGCATATACTCCAGAATGTTATGAAGAGTGATCAGATGAATTGCATAGTCCTTCTTTGCCATGAAAATTAACTTAATCCCAAAAAAAATCTTTCCACTGCATTTCATTGCTGTCATTAAAGGACCTGCTGAGATCATTTCAGTAATCGTCTTGTTAACTCAGGTGAGAATGTTGACGAGCACAAGGCTGGAGATCATTATGTCAGGCTGATTGGGTTAAAATGGCAGAATTGACATGTTAAAAGGAGGGTGATGCTTGAAATCATTGTTTTTCCATTGTTAACCATGGTGACCTGCAAAGAAACGCGTGCAGCCATCATTGCGTTGCATAAAAATGGCTTCACAGGCAAGGATATTGTGGCTACTGAGATTGCACCTCAATCAACAATTTATAGGCTCATCAAGAACTTCAAGGAAAGAGGTTCAATTCTTGTTAAGAAGGCTTCAGGGCGTCCAAGAAAGTCCAGCAAGCGCCAGGATCGTCTCCCAAAGAGGATTCCGCTGCGGGATCGGAGTGCCACCAGTGCAGAGCTTGCTCAGGAATGGCAGCAGGCAGTTGTGAGCGCATCTGCACGCACAGGGAGGCGAAGACTTTTGGAAGATGGCCTGGTGTCAAGAAAGGCAGCAAAGAAGCCACTTCTCTCCAAAAAAAACATCAGGGACAGATTGATCTTCTGCAGAAAGTATGGTGAATGGACTGCTGAGGACTGGGGAAAAGTCATATTCTCCGATGAAGCCTCTTTCCGATTGTTTGGGGCATCTGGAAAAAGGCTTGTCCGGAGAAGAAAAGGTGAGCGCTACCATCAGTCCTGTGTCATGCCAACAGTAACGCATCCTGAGAGCATTCATGTGTGGGGTTGCTTCTCATCCAAGGGAGTGGGCTCACTCACAATTTTGCACAAAAACACAGCCATGAATAAAGAATGGTACCAAAACACCCTCCAACAGCAACTTCTTCCAACAATCCAACAACAGTTTGGTGAAGAACAATGCATTTTCCAGCACGATGGAGCACCGTGCCATAAGGCAAAAGTGATAACTAAGTGGCTCGGGGACCAAAATGTTTACATTTTGGGTCCATGGCCTGGAAACTCCCCAGATCTTAATCCCATTGAGAACTTGTGGTCAATCCTCAAGAGGCGGGTGGAAAAACAAAAACCCACTAATTCTGACAAACTCCAAGAAGTGATTATGAAAGAATGGGTTGCTATCAGTCAGGAATTGGCCCAGAAGTTGATTGAAAGCATGCCCAGTCGAATTGCAGAGGACCTGAAAAAGAAGGGCCAACACTGCAAATACTGACTCTTTGCATAAATGTCATGTAATTGTCGATAAAAGCCTTTGAAACGTATGAAGTGCGTGTAATTATATTTCACTGCATCACAGAAACAACTGAAACAAAGATCTAAAAGCAGTTTAGCAGCAAACTTTGTGAAAACTAATATTTGTGTCATTCTCAAAACTTTTGGCCACGACTGTACAGTACACTGTGATGAACACTTTGTGATGATTTCATGATACATGATATGTGGCGGGCACAATAGTTTTTGAAATTAGGAGTGCATGTTACTCCTCTCTTGGCATTATTATCATTGACCTCCATAACTGTATGGGCACTTCCATTAAGGTACAGTATCTGCTAAGTGGCAAAACTGTACAGGTGCAGCATGGGTTTCTATTCATGTCTTGCTTCATACTATAACACTGCAATGATACTATAATTTAACCATTATACAAAGAGGTATCTCCAAAGGAAAATAACCATCTCGCTAGCGCCACCTTGTAAAAGTGGCTCCCTAGGAGTCAAAATCTGACTTGATGGTTATCTTCCTTTGCATATTCCTTTCCCATGGAGCATTGCCAATAAGTCTCCATGTCCTGTAGTACTTTCAGTAAGTCTCTATATAGGACTGGTCTCTAAATACTTAAGGGAGAAATCATTAGATGAAATAAAATGTCCGCCGTTCTATTAGTACTCACAGAACCCGTCCTAATCACACAGGGGCTATCTGGCTTTCACTGTGTTGAAGAGCCATAACTGGAGCTCCAAGGGAGCTTTGCACTTGGGATTGCTGTGTTGAGACTCTTAAATGAGGCTCCACTGTGTTTTTTAAGCTAGTCTCCCAAAGATCAGCTGTTGTTTTGTTTGAGTAGTCTCCAAGGCATTGCTCCCAGTTAGCCAAAATACTACTCCACACTGATGAGGGGCAACACCCTGAAACTGCTGTCTGTGGATGGATAACTGGCATAGGTCTTCCCCTGTCACATCCTTAAGGCTTGTCTGTGAAGGTTCTCATTTATCCAGGTCATGGTATATCTGTAAAGAATAAATCAAGGCAACTGGACTTACTGTAGATTTCTTGAAAACGTTTCACTCGTTCTTCCAACGAGCTTTCTCAATTCTGAGTGAGAATTGAGAAAGCTCGTTGGAAGAACGAGTGAAAAGTTTTCAAGAAATCTACAGTACGTCCAGTTGCCTTGATTTATTCTTTACAGATATCCTTAAAGGGGTTATCCAACTTAAAAAAATATGTGTTAGGGCTGCTTTACACATCATTAAAGATACATTTCTAATGTCCTCACTTTATTGATTTTGCGCTGTTTCCACACTGCTGATTTGGGTCATGTGACCCCGACATCATCAACCCTTCTCTGGTGCTGACGTCTCGTTTACAAGCTTCTCCCTGCTTGAGGGAGTGGCCCAGCTCTGTAAATGAGACGTCAGAGCCTTTGGTGCCCGCCCCCTCTCTGCCTGTATCTGGCTGCCGCGATCTCATTAGCATATCAATAGAGCAGCAGGGCTGTCATTACTGTGCAAAACAGAAGCTCCTGTGTTGCACTGAAAGAGTGTACAGGGGAGCTCTGATTAGGAAAGGGTTACCCAGGTGCTGCCAGTCACTGTATTGCTGTGATCCAGGAGCAGGAATGAAGGACAAGCAGCTCAGCCAATAAAAGGGAGAAGGCAAGTCAGGACAGCCAATCAGATGAAAGACCCGCCCTCCCTGCTGTTTACACTGGAGAGTAAAGACATGTGCTTCTGCCTGGGCTCTTAGGTTTCCCGGGGAGAGGAAGGTGGAGGACACTGCATTGTGTGTATTGTGTGTATGGAGGGGTGGGGGACACTGCATTGTGTGTATGGAGGGGTGGGGGACACTGCATTGTGTATATTGTGTGTGTATGGAGGGGTGGGGGACACTGCATTGTGTGTATTGTGTGTATGAAGGGGTGGGGGACACTGCATTGTGTGTATTGTGTGTATGAAGGGGTGGGGGACACGGCATTGTGTGTATTGTGTGTATGAAGGGGTGGAGGACACTGCATTGTGTATATTGTGTGTATGGAGGGGTGGGGGACACTGCATTGTGTGTATGGAGGGGTGGGGGACACTGCATTGTGTGTATGAAGGGGTGGAGGACACTGCATTGTGTATATTGTGTGTATGGAGGGGTGGGGGACACTGCATTGTGTGTATTGTGTGTATGAAGGGGTGGAGGACACTGCATTGTGTATATTGTGTGTATGGAGGGGTGGGGGACACTGCATTGTGTGTATTGTGTGTATGAAGGGGTGGAGGACACTGCATTGTGTATATTGTGTGTATGGAGGGGTGGGGGACACTGCATTGTGTGTATGAAGGGGTGGGGGACACTGCATTGTGTATATTGTGTGTATGGAGGGGTAGGGGACACTGCATTGTGTATATTGTCTGTGTATGGAGGGGTGGGGGACACTGCATTGTGTATATTGTATGTGTATGGAGGGGTGGGGGACAATGCATTGTGTATGGGGGGGGAGGGGGGACAGTGACTACATAGTATATAGTCAACATAGATATGGCTGTAATATAGCTTAGATAGATATACGTGTCATATATGACACCTATATCTATCTAAGCTATATTAGATACATACAGCTTAGATACACAGAGCTGCCTCAGAGCTTAGATACACAGAGCTGCCATAGAGCTTAGATACACAGAGCTGCCATAGAGCTTAGATATACAGAGCTGCCTCAGAGCTTAGATACACAGAGCTGCCTCAGAGCTTAGATACACAGAGCTGCCATAGAGCTTAGATACACAGAGCTGCCATAGAGCTTAGATACACAGAGCTGCCATAGAGCTTAGATACACAGAGCTGCCATAGAGCTTAGATACACACGAGCTGCCATAGAGCTTAGATACACAGAGCTGCCAAAGAGCTTAGATATACAGAACTGCCATATAGCTTAGATACATAGAGCTGCCATATAGATTAGATACATAGAGCTTAGATACACAGAGCTGCCATAGAGCTTAGATACACAGAGCTGCCATAGAGCTTAGATACACAGAGCTGCCATAGAGCTTAGATACATAGAGCTGCCATATAGATTAGATACATAGAGCTTAGATACACAGAGCTGCCATAGAGCTTAGATACACAGAGCTGCCATATAGCTTAGATACATAGAGCTACCATATAGATTAGATACATAGAGCTTAGATACACAGAGCTGCCATAGAGCTTAGATGCACAGAGCTGCCATAGAGCTTAGATACACAGAGCTGCCATAGAGCTTAGATACACAGAGCTGCCATAGAGCTTAGATACATAGAGCCTGTGTTTCTGCAATGTGACCGGATGATCTGTCTGTGTGAGCTAGGAGATGATCATGTGACTGGTTTATGCAAAATTAGGATGTGCAGAGCAGGGTGAGGGGAAGGTCAGGTTGTTCATGCCCAGAAATATTCATGAGGCAGAGCTCAGGCTTTGTTGTTATACGCCCCCTCAGCATGTACTTCAGCATGTAAACAAAGCAATGACAGAACCATGAAAAGGTGGACATATGGGTTTTAACTTGATGAAATCTAGCTTAACCAAATTATATGTATATCCAGATGGGTTTTAAGAGTTTTTTTTATTTTTTTATTAACTCGGATAACCCCTTTAAGCTTGTAAAAGAGCTGGCTCTTGACTTGGGGGCCACTTACTATGGTGGATATGGTGATCTCTATAATGGTGACACCACTTTGTTTGGTTTTCCTTCCTTTCAGGGATATCTGTCTTTCACTGTGTTGATGACCCATAACTGGGGCTCCACAGTTATTTTGCATTTTGCTAGAGATGAGCAAATCAACATCAATTCTGTCGGTGCGCCGAATTTTCCAAAAATATTCCATTCAATCCGAATTTATTTGTGGCGAATCTAGTTAAAAAACAGCTATTTCCTGGCTGTAGAGAGCCTGTACAGTGGTGTAGAACAATGTGCGTTGCAGGAACATGCATAGGGAGTCTGCTGTGGTAGTAAAACAATACTGTGAGTCCGTATGACACACAGATGACAGGTGTCGCTTTTAGAATCACTGCACACTTCATGGGGCAAAAATTTACCAAATAAGTGTGAACTGAGCCTTACAGGTCAATGTTAGCGCCAGGTATAAAGAACCGTGCAGAGGCCAAAGATCCTACTATAGTGTGAAAGAGCGCACTCCTTTGACAGCGTCGTCAGCTGATTCCAAATAGATGTCTACAGAACCTGTTCTATTAAACGCTTATACAAGTAGAGCCCCCTGACAGAGTGGAGAGGGTGTCAGCAGGAAGTTTATGTTGACGTCGCTGATTATTTTGCCCTTCCTCTCATCTGTCAGAACAATAATCAGGGCAGTTTCTAGGGAAATTTACCAACAGGACGAACATCAAAAAAGCGACCCCCCCCCCCCTTCCCGATTGTGGCCAGATCTCTGCCGTACCCCATTGTAGTTGATAGGGGCGGCGGGCATTCAGTCTGCAGTGCCGGATCCAGTGAATTCCGGCAGGCTGTTCTCTGCTGGACAAAAATGCCAGAATCACTAACGCAGTTGTGAAAGTAGCCTAATACAGGTCCACATACCTTTTACATCCAGTGACGTTGATGTAGATGTTCTCTTTTTTTATCTTCTTCATTCAGTCCAGACTGCCATGATGATTTCTTTCAGCCATCTCTTCTCTCTGCAGAGTTTGACAGACATCTTAGTTTCCTACTTTTCCATCATCCTCCCACCTTCTCAACATCCCATCATGCACTATATACTATAGCACTATACTGCATAAACTGATAAACCCCCTGAAAATACTAGTTATACACAGATAGCGCCCCCTTCAATTATTATTGGAACACACTGCTCTAAAAAATTACTGCACCCAGCAAATAGTGTCCCTTACACTAATAGTGTAACCATAGTGTCCCCCAAAAATAACTGTGCTAAGCTGATACTGTGCCAGGGTGCCCCCACAGTAATAGTGATCCCTAAAATCCCAACAATAGTAATAATTCTGAGCCAGAGTAGTAATAGTGCTCCTACAGTGCCCCCAACAGTAATTGTGTCCCAGAAGTACAGTAATAATGCTCCCATAGACCCCCAGTTGAAATAAAGCCCACCATAATGCCCCTGGTAGTAATAATTCTCTTTATAATGTGCGCCAGTGCGAAAAATGCCCCGTTGTGTGTCAGTTAAAAAATAAAATCTTAGTGCCCCCAGTAGAGCCAATGTCCCCAGAGTGCCCTCATGTGTTTCAATGACCCGTACTGTGTGCCACTAGAAAAAACACTTAGTGTCTCCAGTTGAGCTTAGGTGCCCATAGTGCCCCTATAATTTGTGCCAGTATAAAATAATCCTATATAGTGCCCCCAGAAGATACCCCATAGTGCTCCTCCCCCGTCTCTATAGTGTCCTCCATAATGTGCCAGTATAAAATGCCCCTATAGACTGCCCCACATACATGCCCCCATAATGCTCCTCTCTCACCAAAATCAGTGCCAGTATTAAATGCCCCTATATAATGCCCCCATAGTGCTCTTCTCCCCCACTTCTCCATAGTGCCCCCCCATAATGCGTGCCAGTAAATAGGGCCCTCAGTAAATGCCCCCATAGTGCTCCTTTATCCACACTTCTCCATAGAGCCCGCCATAATGAGTGCCAGTACATAGGGCCCCCAGTAGATGCCCCATAGTGCTCCTTTCCCTCTTCTCCATAGTGCCCCCCATATTGTGCCAGTGTATAGGGCCCCCATAGTGTTTCCACTCTTCTCCATAGTGGCCCCCATAGTGCTTCCCCCTCTTCTCCATAGTGCCCCTCATATTTTGGCAGTATATAGGGCCCCCATAGTGCTTCCCCTCTTCTCCATGGTGCCCCCCATATTGTGCCAGTATATAGGGCCCCCATAGTGCTTCACCTCTTCTCCATAGTGCCCCCCCATATTGTGCCAGTATATAGGGCCCCCATAGTGCTTCCCCTCTTCTCCATAGTGGCCCCCATAGTGCTCCCCTCTTCTCCATAGTGCCCCCCATATTGTGCCAGTATATAGGGCCCCCATAGTGTTTCCACTCTTCTCCATAGTGGCCCCCATAGTGCTTCCCCCTTTTCTCCATAGTGTCCTCCATATTTTGGCAGTATATAGGGCCCCCATAGTGCTTCCCCTCTTCTCCATAGTGCCCCCCCATATTGCGCCAGTATATAGGGCCCCCATAGTGCTTGCCCTCTTCTCCATAGTGCCCCCCCCATAATGGGGCAGTATATAGGGCCCCCATAGTGCTTCCTCTCTTCTCCATAGTGCCCCTCCATATTGTGCCAGTATATAGGGCCCCCACCCCCCTTCTTGCCTCAGTATACTATAAATTATAAAAAAAATAAACACATATACTTACCTTATGCTGCTGTCAGCGATGCAATGCAGGCCTCTTCCGGCCTGTGTCCCACTATGTACGGCTCAGGTGCGATGACGTCATTGCGCCGCCTGCATTAGCCTGTGATAGGCTACAGGCACTAGGCCTGTAGCCTATCAGAGGAACGGGCAATGGAGACCCCTCTCCCCTGCTCCTCCGCACCATTCATCTGTATCGCTGTCCTGAGGATGGCAATACAGATGAATATGGAGATGAGCGCTCATCTCCACTCCTGCTGCCTCCGGACAGAAAGGGCCCCCCTCTGGCGCTGGGCCCTGCTGACGGTGCCCCCTTATTCTGTCCTGAGTGATGCGCCCCGTGCGATCGCACCCCTCACCAGCCTGTAGAAACGGCCCAGACAATAATCGCCAAAAAACTGATCCTGTCTGTTGAGCATCTGCCTTCACTCGGTCAGCATTTGGTCAGTAATCCATCAGTATTGCTGAAGCCCAAAAAAAAACCACGAGTGGATCCAAAACAGAATGACACGTGAATGGAATATTTGCATGTCTTCTGTGTTTTGTACCCACTCCTGCTTTTGGCTACCAAATCATAAGCCAATTCTGATGCAAAATAGGGACCATGTCATACAGGCCTTACAGCTGCTATATAGACAGGATCCGTTGTGCGTTTTATTTTTCCTTCCTTCTGACAGATCAGAAGAAAGTGCAAATAAATAGTGATGTCATCCGGGCCAAAAAGGCAAAATAGTGCCCCAGTCATGTAGTGGGGAGGGTGGGAACAGCATTAGAAGTCCACAGAGTGGCCCAGTGGCAGAGTGGTGATGTAGCAGCAGCATGAGGAGACCACAGAGTAGTGAGCTGGCAGCAGCATGAGGAGACCAAAGAGTGGCCCAGTGACAGAGTGGGGAGGTGGCATCAGCATGAGGAAACCACAGAGTGGCACAGTAATATAACTGCTGAGGAAGACTATCAGGGGACATTATACAGGGGTAATATAACTGAGGAGGGGTATCAGGGGACATTATACAGGGGTAATATAACTGAGGAGGGGTATCAGGGGACATTATACAGGGGTAATATAACTGCTGAGGAGGGCTATCAGGGGACATTATACAGGGGTAATATAACTGAGGAGGGGTATCAAGGTACATTATACAGTGGTAATATAACTGAGGAGGGGTATCAGGGGACATTATACAGTGGTAATATAACTGAGGAAGGCTATCAGGGGACATTATACAGGCGTAATATAAGTAAGGCTACTTTCACACTAGCGTTCGGGGCTCCGCTTGTGAGTTCCGTTTGAAGGCTCTCACAAGCGGCCCCGAACGGATCCGTACAGCCCCAATGCATTCTGAATGGATGCGGATCCGCTCAGAATGCATCAGTCTGGCTCCGTTTGTCCTCCGCTCCGCTCAGCAGGCGGACACCTGAACGCAGCTTGCAGCGTTCAGGTGTCCGCCTGGCCGTGCGGAGGCAAACGGATCCGTCCAGACTTACAATGTAAGTCAATGGGGACGGATCCGTTTGAAGTTGACACAGTATGGCTCAATTTTCAAACGGATCCGTCTCCCATAGACTTTCAATGTAAAGTCAAAACGGATCCGTTTGCATTATCATGAACAAAAAAAAAAAACAATTTTTTTTTTTTTTTTTTGTTCATGGTAATGCAAACGGATCCGTTCTGAACGGATCTAAGCGTTTGCATTATAGGTGCGGATCCGTCTAGGCACATACCAGACGGATCCGACCTAAACGCAGGTGTGAAAGTAGCCTAAATTACCACTGAATAATGTACCCTGATACCCCTCCTCAGTTATATTAACCCCTGTATAATGTACCCTGAAACCCATTAGTTATATTAACCCCTGTATAATGTACCCTGATACCCCTCAGTTATATAACTGAGGGGTATCAGGCAGGGTACATTATATACAGGGGGTAATATAACTAATGGGTATCAGGGGACATTATACAGGGGTTAATATAACTGCTGAGATGGTACAGTATATCTAATGCCTTGGAAATTCTTTTGGACCCTTCTCCTGACTGATACCCTCTAACAATGAGATCCCTCTGATGCTTTGGAAGCTCTCTGTGGACCATGGCTTTTGCTGTGGGATGCGACTAAGAAAATGTCAGGAAAGACCAACTAGAGCAGCTGAACTTTATTTGGGGTTAATCAGAGGCACTTTACATGATGGCCGGTGTATTCTGACTCCTATTTAACATGATTTTGAATGTGATTGCTTAATTCTGAACACAGCTACATCCCCAGTTATAAGAGGGTGTGCACACTTATGCAACCACATTATTTTAGTTTTCTTTGTTTTCTTCCCTCCACCTAAAAGATTTCAGTTTGTTTTTCAATTGAGTTGTACAGTTTATAGGTCACATTAAAGGTGGAAAAAGTTCTGAAATGATTTATCTTTGTTGAATTTTTTTACATCACAGAAACCTGACATTTTAACAGGGGTGTGTAGACTTTTTATATCCACTATATACCGTATATATATATATATATATATATATATATCGAGCGAGGAGGAAGGCTCTAGCACTGAGCTGAAACATCACATTGCCTAATAGGTGAATACATTTCTTTTTTTATTTTATCCTCTGGTGTGCTGCCCGTTTTTTGATTTTCTATATACGGAGTTTGCTTATTCCCATTTGGGCTTTTTGCACCCACCTGCTTTTCTACTTGACGGTGCTGCCACCCTTTTTTCTTTCATATATATATATATATATATATATATATATATATATATATACACTGCTCAAAAAAATAAAGGGAACACAAAAATAACACATCCTAGATCTGAATTAATTAAATATTCTTCTGAAATACTTTGTTCTTTACATAGTTGAATGTGCTGACAACAAAATCACACAAAAATTTAAAAATGGAAATCAAATTTTTCAACCCATGGAGGTCTGGATTTGGAGTCACCCTCAAAATTAAAGTGGAAAAACACACTACAGGCTGATCCAACTTTGATGTAATGTCCTTTAAAAAAGTCAAAATGAGGCTCAGTAGTGTGTGTGGCCTCCACGTGCCTGTATGACCTCCCTACAACGCTGGTGCATGCTCCTGATGAGGTGGCGGACGGTCTCCTGAGGGATCTTTTCCCAGACCTGGACTAAAGCATCTGCCAACTCCTGGACAGTCTGTGGTGCAACGTGACGTTGGTGGATAGAGCGAGACATGATGTCCCAGATGTGCTCAATTGGATTCAGGTCTGGGGAACGGGCGGGCCAGTCCATAGCATCAATGCCTTTGTCTTGCAGGAACTGCTGACACACTCCAGCCACATGAGGTCTAGCATTGTCTTGCATTAGGAGGAACCCAGGGCCAACCGCACCAGCATATGGTCTCACAGGGGGTCTGAGGATCTCATCTCGGTACCTAATGGCAGTCAGGCTACCTCTGGCGAGCACATGGAGGGCTGTGCGGCCCTCCAAAGAAATGCCACCCCACACCATTACTGACCCAATGCCAAACCGGTCATGCTGGAGGATGTTGCAGGCAGCAGAACGTTCTCCACGGCGTCTCAAGACTCTGTCACGTCTGTCACATGTGCTCAGTGTGAACCTTCTTTCATCTGTGAAGAGCACAGGGCGCCAGTGGCGAATTTGCCAATCTTGGTGTTCTCTGGCAAATGCCAAACGTCCTGCACGGTGTTGGGCTGTAAGCACAACCCCCACATGTGGACGTCGGGCCCTCATATCACCCTCATGGAGTCTGTTTCTGACTGTTTGAGCAGACACATGCACATTTGTGGCCTGCTGGAGGTCATTTTGCAGGGCTCTGGCAGTGCTCCTCCTGTTCCTCCTTGCACAAAGGCGGAGGTAGCGGTCCTGCTGCTGGGTTGTTGCCCTCCTACGGCCTCCTCCACATGTCCTGATGTACTGGCCTGTCTCCTGGTAGCGCCTCCATGCTCTGGACACTACGCTGACAGACACAGCAAACCTCCTTGCCACAGCTTGCATTGATGTGCCATCCTGGATAAGCTGCACTACCTGAGCCACTTGTGTGGGTTGTAGACTCCGTCTCATGCTACCACTAGAGTGAAAGCACCGCCAGCATTCAAAAGTGACCAAAACATCAGCCAGGAAGCATAGGAACTGAGAAGTTATCTGTGGTCACCACCTGCAGAACCACTCCTTTATTGGGGGTGTCTTGCTAATTGCCTATAATTTCCACCTGTTGTCTATCCCATTTGCACAACAGCATGTGAAATTGATTGTCACTCAGTGTTGCTTCCTAAGTGGACAGTTTGATTTCACAGAAGTGTGATTGACTTGGAGTTACATTGTGTTGTTTAAGTGTTCCCTTTATTTTTTGGAGCAGTGTATATTAAATGGGCTTTCCCAGGTTAATGATATTGATGCCATGTCATCTGAAACGCATTGGAAAAAATAAATAAAGAGTCACTGATTTTATTGTTTGGATACCGAGGATTCATTTTTTCTTGCTTGGACATGGTAGCAGAGCCAACACCGCGTTCCTCGAGTTTGTCCACTTACTTTAATGATATTGATGACCTGTTTTGAAGATAGGTCATCAATATCGGATTGGTGGTGGTCCGACACCCAGCTTCCCACTGAATAGACATTCCCTGCGCTAACCCTTTGAACGGAGCAGAAAACACAACTTCATTCAAAGTGTAGTGGACGTGCCGAGTTACTACATCTCAGCTTCCATTTACATGAATGCCGGGTGTCGGACCTCCATCAATCTAATGGGCCTTCAATATCATTAACCTGAAAAACCCTTATAATTTTTAATGTACATGTACCCTAAAGCGGTGCCACAAACTAGAACAAAGGACAACTTTATTTCCAAAAACAATGGGTTACGCAAATAAAACCTCATGGCTGTCCAGAAGGCGGATGCGGCCTTATCAAGGGGTTAGGTCCTATGAACACAAGCTAACAGCAGAAGAAGACTTCCATTCTTTGTCCTGCATTTCTGCAATGACAGTAATCTTCTTATGATGGGAACGTTTTATCTCTTCAATAAATTCATCATAAAAATGTGATCTGAAATGCCCATGTTGTATAAATGTGGCGAGAGACAAAAAATGGGGAGATAATGGTGGGTATCGATAATACGGTTTAAAGAAATGGATGGAGTGTGCTCACCTTTTGGTGTTGTGCGTGTGTGCGCACAACGTCTGTAAGGGCAGGTCCACAGAGAGAGGGAGGGGGGGGGTCGGTGCCGCCAGTACCCGTTCGGTCCCTTTGGATGGAGTTGCCAAAAACTCCTAGGGACTGTGGAGGAAGTTGTGGGTGGTTTGTGTGCTGGCACACGGTAGGGTACTTCTTTGGCGCACAAAAGACGACCTCAATCGGGGAACGTTTGGTATAATAGCTGTTTGTTGTGCAGTAGACAACGCGTTTCGGAGTTTATAACTCCTTTCTCAAGTCTAAAAGGATACAATGAAAGTGCCGAAGCCAAAAGACATCCCCACATGATTAGGGGGGTATGTACGTGCATTGTACAATAAAATAAAGGGTCAGAAGGGTACAATGTGTACATGTATGATACACTAAAAGATATATTTATATACACATAAAAACAGAAGAACTCTGCTTTACAGAGGAATAAAATGCGAATGTCAGTTTAAACTGCAGTAAATTGATTAAAAGTAAAGAAAAAACAAAAAACAACAACAGATGTTTGGTATTATATGTTGCTTTTTACGCGTATACGGCCACTCATGGACCCAGTGATGTCTGATAGATTCTGCTAGTATAAAATTTGTACTCCAGTGTGTCGTAAATGGACGATGTTATTATAATGTAGGGGAGTTTATATGGTATGACGGAAAATCCCAGTGTTGGACCGTAATGTGTATAGGAACAACCTGGTCTCCCTAGTGTGGTGTTTGTATGGTGGCGTGTATTCTGTTAATGTGTAGTAAGTGGTGTGGTGTATCATAAGTAATTTTTTGCAACTATCTGTATGATGTGATGTATAGGTGTGCAGGACAACGAAAAATCTGAGGTTTACCTTAGGGGCGTTGGCAGCAAGAGTGGCCAGAAGGCTGTAGATAAGAGCAAAAGAGAAGGTGTAAAATGCATGAATGTATCTATGTGGTGATGAAGTGGTTGATTGAAGGGAAGAACTAGTGGCTGGCAGCAGGAGAGGAGAGGGTGGCATATTTGTTGCAGGAGAGGAGATGGTGGCATACTTGTGATGGGTATAATATGATGAGATATAATATAATATTGCCGCTGGTGTGTGCTAGTGGATGCGCTTGACGGATTGTATATATTTTAGGTTATCAAGTGGTTAAATGATTAGATGAGGGATATGGCTGGTGGCCTGCGGCAGGAGAGGATGGCATACTTGTGCCATGAGAGGGAGAGATGATATACTTGTGGTGGGTGTGGTATGACATGAAATAATATGATGTGGCCGCCGGTGTATGCTGCTGGGTGCTGATGGATGTGCTTACCTGGGAGCCTCTTCTGGTGCGTGCTTGCTGTGCAGGGCGCCGCTCTCCACGTGTGTGGACGCGCGCTATTTGAAGATCGGGGGGCGGGGTTTGTGACGTCAGGCGGGAATCCTCTCTCTGCTGCGCCGACCAGCTGATGTGCTGGGGGCGGGGTTGGTGACGTCAGAGGAGGATCGCCGTTCAATGAGCGCTGGGCAGGAGATGCGCTGGTGTTCTAAATCGGGGGTGCTGGACCAGTGAGGGCGGGGGAAACGAGGGTGGGCTGGTACTGTGTAATGATGTAACAATGTGTGTGTTACGGTCCAACACTGGGATTTTCCGTCATACCATATAAACTCCCCTACATTATAATAACATCGTCCATTTAAGACACACTGGAGTACAAATTTTATACTAGCAGAATCTATCAGACATCACTGGGTCCATGAGTGGCCGTATACGCGTAAAAAGCAACATATAATACCAAACATCTGTTGTTGTTTTTTCTTTACTTTTAATCAATTTACTGCAGTTTAAACTGACATTCGCATTTTATTCCTCTGTAAAGCAGAGTTCTTCTGTTTTTATGTGTATATAAATATATCTTTTAGTGTATCATACATGTACACATTGTACCCTTCTGACCCTTTATTTTATTGTACAATGCACGTACATACCCCCCTAATCATGTGGGGATGTCTTTTGGCTTCGGCACTTTCATTGTATCCTTTTAGACTTGAGAAAGGAGTTATAAACTCCGAAACGCGTTGTCTACTGCACAATAAACAGCTATTATACCAAACGTTCCCCGATTGAGGTCGTCTTTTGTGCGCCAAAGAAGTACCCTACCGTATGCTGTATAAATATGACATTTAAGGATTAAAGTAACAATGGGAGTCATTAACAATAATGTTTTTATGGCAAATTTGGCAGGAGGAACAACCAAAGAATTGTCAATATGTTCACAGCCATGTCCTAAAACATGTGGGGAGTATCGTGCACACCAGGCCCCCTATTTTAATGGCATTTGCATTTATGACTCTTATGTTAAAGGGGTTTTTCGGCTTAAGAGCGGAACCCGGACATATCCCCTTCTTCCCCCACTCAGCCCCTCTGACATGAACATCTGAACATTTCATGCTCCGATGCTATATTTTGCCCTGCGCGGAATCACTGAATCAGGGCAATGGCTTTTTCTGGAGATCCAGTGACATATCACGCCTTACATGGGTAAGCTAGGAAGAGTCCAGTGACATCACCGGCACTAATGGGCAGGCTTTAAAGCTGCCCTAGCCTGTAAAACGGTTAGGACAGCGCTAAAACCCGCCCTTCAGTGCCGGTGACTTCACCGAGAACACTGCTAGGTGGAAGCTTTGGCCTAGCAGTGTGAAAATATAAACAAACAGCCCTTGTCCTGCGCGATACAGTGCAGGGCAAGGGAGAGCATTGGAGCATGAAAGCTCATATCAGAGGGCTTCCCTGGGTGAAAACGGGGATATGTCGGGGTTCAGCTCTGAACCCGGACAAACCTCTTTAAAGCAATAAAACACTTAGGGGCACGTTTTTAAAGCCGGTCTTAATAAAGTCCTATAGCTGACAGTGGTCCAACCGAAGTTATGAGGAGGCTTCTTAGCTGTCTTAGGGCTCTTTCACACTTGCGTTGTCCGGATCCGTCGTGCACTCCATTTGCCGGAAGTGCCCGCCGGATCCGTAACAACGCAAGTCAACTGAAAGCATTTGAAGACTGATCCGTCTTCAAAATGCGCTCAGTGTTACTATGGCAGCCAGGACGCTATTAAAGTCCTGGTTGCCATAGTAGTAGTGGGGAACGGGGGAGCAGTATACTTACCGTCCGTGCGGCTCCCGGGGCGCTCCAGAATGACGTCAGAGCGCCCCATGCGCATGGATGACGTGATCCATGCGATCACGTCATCCAGGCGAGTGGGGCGATGACGGAACTCTATGCCGGAAAAGAACAACGCAAGTGTGAAAGAGCCCTTACATTAAGACCATTTTCTACTCCTAAGGCCCGTTCCCTTCCTCGCCCACAATTTTAGACCTAGTGTGAGCTGGGCGAAGTCGCAGATAGCGGCACAACTAACTGTTGCACCACCATCTGCTCCTGAAATACCCCTAATTTAGGCGTATTTCAGAATAGAAAATGACTCCCTTACTGTTGCTTAGAAATGTGCCGCAGAACATGACAGACCGAGACGTTACCTCTAGCAATGTGGATGCTCTTTCGGACACCGACACATTGGTGAGACGCAATGGAACATAATAGGACACTTCCCCACGTGATGCTGATGTCTGCTCCAAGGACCAAATACAGTATATGGATAACCACTGTTATCCTCATGGATATGGGTGACATAATTGAGCAGGTTTATTGGGCTAATACCACCCCTCTTTATCTTCTATGAGCACACATCGGCATTTAACTTTTGTGTAACCCCCTTTTTTATGATTTCCATACTCTCTCTCTCCCCTCTGTATCTGACGGGGGGGGGGGGGAATAGAAATTAGGGTGTTTCTGATCGCTATTCTGTACCTCTTGTGTTTGGGCAGCGAAAACTAAATTTGTCACCCCTTATTTATTGAATTACTAAAATATTGCATTTATTTATTAACTCTAAATGAATTAGGCTCAAAAAGTAGTGATTAAAATCACAGGAGCCTTCACCTGACTGCCTTTTTATCAAAAGCTTTTGTCTAGGTTTATATTATTATTGAATCCTATTTATCTTATCATATATAACATTATAGCTTATATTATATAACATACAGTAATAGCGTATAACATATGGTATCTCGACTTCAAAGGGTGAATTTCTTTCAACCCCCTGCTTAACCGTTTCAGGACCATCATATTTCACCTTAACCACCTCAGCCCCCAGTGCTTAAACACCCTGAAAGACCAGGCCACTTTTTACACTTCTGACCTACACTACTTTCACCGTTTATTGCTCGGTCATGCAACTTACCACCCAAATGAATTTTACCTCCTTTTCTTCTCACTAATAGAGCTTTCATTTGGTGGTATTTCATTGCTGCTGACATTTTTACTTTTTTTGTTATTAATCGAAATTTAACGATTTTTTTGCAAAAAAAGGACATTTTTCACTTTCAGTTGTAAAATTTTGCAAAAAAAACGAGATCCATATATAAATTTTGCTCTAAATTTATTGTTCTACATGTCTTTGATAAAAAAAAATGTTTGGGTAAAAAAAAAATGGTTTGGGTAAAAGTTATAGCGTTTACAAACAATGGTACAAAAATGTGAATTTCCGCTTTTTGAAGCAGCTCTGACTTTCTGAGCACCTGTCATGTTTCCTGAGGTTCTACAATGCCCAGACAGTACAAATGTAGTGGCCCCACTAGATAAATGTGGGCACTACACAAGGGTCAATTGGTGTGTGCGTTACTTCTCCTCACTAGGGACAGGAATGGTATCTCTAATTGTGCATTTTAGGTAATTTGTAAGGTATTGTTTTTATGCCATGTTTTTCCCTGTAATATGCATTGTCAGGCCTAGTCTCTGTAGTTAGTCATCCCAGACGCTAGAGGGAGCTGGAGTATCCCTGGTATAAGTATTCAGGCCCAGACAGGGAGAGGGGAGTTCAGGGTCAGGAGTCTGCAGAGACAAGCTAGAAGGCACAAGCCAGAGCCTTCTCCTGACATGCAACTGGACAGCCCAGGCTTCTAGTTGCTACCAGGAGACTAGTAGAGGGATCCTAGTCTACCTGCTGATCAAGAGAGCCATGGTTAGCTCAGAAGATCTACCCCAGGGGAAGAGGTTGCCTCCTGGGAGAAACCCTGTAGTTCCCACCAAGTCAAGCAGAGCCAACATGTCCAGCTAATACAAGTAAGCTGAAGGGCAGAGAGAATAGAAGTATGGAGCAAGAATGAGTACCTGAGGAGGATTATTTACCAAGGATAAAAGCCTACAATAAGGTATCCGGGCCTTGGGATCAAAGCCAGACAGGAGTTCTAGGGAACAGTGTACACTATCTCCGAGGAGTCTGTACAGCCTGATTCTGTGCGTGTGGATGTTTACCCTCTGTGTATCTTGCCAAAGAACCATATACCTGCCATAATTGTGAAACCCTGCTTGTGAAGTGTACTTGACATGTGGAACTGAGTTGCTGTCTAACTGTACAAAGTGGAATTTATTACAGTAAAGCATAGTTTGGTTCACCCTGCCTTCTGTGTTCCTTGCTTATTAAGATCTTCCACCGGTGTGCCACCGTTATTGGCACTGGCATCACGTACCTCAAAGGGACCTTGCCCCAGGCACATAAAACACCTGCAACACCCAGGGCACCTCATCCATCACCAGGCCTGGTCCCTGAATACAGAGTGTGCCCCAGAGGACTCTTGTGCCAGCCTCTCCTTCACTGCCGTATGCCTGCCCAGGGTTACCTTATACAACTGTGAGTGACCCTCGCTTGCCATTGACCGTGACCTCACAATCGCATTACCCTGCGGGTCTGGCGTACCGCATAAATTGGCGTCACGAACAGGATTTACGGAACATTCCTGCGCCATTGCGGATATAAAACTGTGTGCTAAAAATCATCTTAAAGTGACCAAGCCCTAATTGTTTTATTCAGAAGTGCTGGGCCAAAGAACTGTCATAAGTAGCGGTGTGAAGATAGTGTTTTTCTGGACTGTTTGCTGTTTGCTTAAGCCACCGCTTGTTGTCAGTGAATAGACAGCATTTTGCTAAAGATGGCCGCTGAGCTTGCTTGAAATTACTGCTGCGTCATCTTCATCCTAGAATTGGCGGTAAAAGTTGGCGCCTTTTTGCTGAAAAGAGCGGGAAAGGCTCAATGTCGGCGCCACCGCCCTGTCTGGACATTTGCATGTCTGCAGAAATGGACTCCGCCTCCCCCATACTGGAGTACCTGGGGGGCGGCCTCCCAATGCAATGGGAGGATCTGTCTGAAATCATTGACGCCGCCCTGTCGCTCTCCAGAAAAGGATCGAGCATGTTGCAGAGTGAAGACTGCTCTGCTGGGATGTCTGCGCCTGATTTGTTGGAAATGGAGGATGTTGGTGTAGAGCCAGAGGACGCTCCACCGGCCTACTCCCCGGGACCGGAGAGACCCGCCTGCCCGCCACTGGGGAAAGAACCGGAGAACTACTACGGCTCCTGGAGAGACTTCTTTCAGCCCTCATTCAAGTGGTCAGCACTAATGGCAGAGATGCGGGAGGCCGCCATAAAGAGGAATACTAAGACTAAGATATACTACGAAGAACTGGCCAAGTCCGTTCACGAACGTCACACTAATACCCAACCCCGCCTAGAAAGGAGAAAGGGGTTGGTTGTGTCTTTTGATAAGAACCGTGGCTACGGGTTCATACAAGATTACATTACTGGCAGAGACTTATATGTCAACCAGAGGTCCGTCAAGAGAGATTACCTCCCCGAGCATCTGCATAACCTCCGCGAGGGAGAGGAAGTGGAATTCACCCCTGCCGAGAGCCTGCGAGGCCCATATGCTACTGCCGTGACCCGTCCCAAGAAAGAACCGGAGGACTGGGAGGCAGATGAGGACTACTCTGGCTGCGAGCGCAAACCTGTGCGCTCTCCAGAACCGGCCCATCACGCATTCCAAGAGCGGGGCTCTTTCATTGGTCCTAATGTATTTTGGCAGCCAACTGTGTTAGAGAAATGGGTGAGTCCCTATCCATCCCCCGAGCTGCGTGTGGATGTTTACCCTCTGTGTATCTTGCCAAAGAACCATATACCTGCCATAATTGTGAAACCCTGCTTGTGAAGTGTACTTGACATGTGGAACTGAGTTGCTGTCTAACTGTACAAAGTGGAATTTATTACAGTAAAGCATAGTTTGGTTCACCCTGCCTTCTGTGTTCCTTGCTTATTAAGATCTTCCATCAGTGTGCCACCGTTATTGGCACTGGCGTCACGTACCTCAAAGGGACCTTGCCCCAGGCACATAAAACACCTGCAACACCCAGGGCACCTCATCCATCACCAGGCCTGGTCCCTGAATACAGAGTGTGCCCCAGAGGACTCTTGTGCCAGCCTCTCCTTCACTGCCGTATGCCTGCCCAGGGTTACCTTATACAACTGTGAGTGACCCTCGCTTGCCATTGACCGTGACCTCACAATCGCATTACCCTGCGGGTCTGGCGTACCGCACAAACACCCCACAAATGACCCCATTTCGGAAAGTACACACCCTAAGGTATTCGCTGATGGGCATAGTGAGTTCATAGAACTTTTTATTTTTTGTCACAAGTTAGCGGAAAATGATGATTTTTTTTTTTTTTTCTTACAAAGTCTCATATTCCACTAACTTGTGACAAAAAATAAAAAGTTCTATGAACTCACTATGCCCATCACGAAATACCTTGGGGTCTCTTCTTTCCAAAATGGGGTCACTTGTGGGGTAGTTATACTGCCCTGGCATTCTAGGGGCCCAAATGTGTGGTAAGGAGTTTGAAATCAAATTCTGTAAAAAATGACCAGTGAAATCCGAAAGGTGCTCTTTAGAATATGGGCCCCTTTGCCCACCTAGGCTGCAAAAAAGTGTCACACATCTGGTATCTCTGTATTCAGGAGAAGTTGAGGAATGTGTTTTGGGGTGTCTTTTTACATATACCCATGCTGGGTGAGAGAAATATCTTGGCAAAAGACAACTTTTCCCATATTTTTATACAAAGTTGGCATTTGACCAAGATATTTATCTCACCCAGCATGGGTATATGTAAAAAGACACCCCAAAACACATTCCTCAACTTCTCCTGAATACAGAGATACCAGATGTGTGACACTTTTTTGCAGTCTAGGTGGGCAAAGGGGCCCATATTCCAAAGAGCACCTTTCGGATTTCACTGGTCAGTTTTTACAGAATTTGATTTCAAACTCCTTACCACACATTTGGGCCCCTAGAATGCCAGGGCAGTATAACTACCCCACAAGTGACCCCATTTTGGAAAGAAGAGACCCCAAGGTATTCGCTGATGGACATAGTGAGTTCATGGAAGTTTTTATTTTTTGTCACAAGTTAGTGGAATATGAGACTTTGTATGGAAAAAAAAAAAAATCATCATTTTCCACTAACTTGTGACAAAAAATAAAAAATTCTAGGAACTCGCCATGCCCCTCACGGAATACCTTGGGGTGTCTTCTTTCCAAAATGGGGTCACTTGTGGGGTAATTATACTGCCCTGGCATTCTAGGGGCCCAAATGTGTGGTAAGGAGTTTGAAATCAAATTCTGTAAAAACTGACCAGTGAAATCCGAAAGGTGCTCTTTGGAATATGGGCCCCTTTGCCCACCTAGGCTGCAAAAAAGTGTCACACATCTGGTATCTCTGTATTCAGGAGAAGTTGAGGAATGTGTTTTGGGGTGTCTTTTTACATATACCCATGCTGGGTGAGATAAATATCTTGGTCAAATGCCAACTTTGTATAAAAAAATGGGAAAAGTTGTCTTTTGCCAAGATATTTATCTCACCCAGCATGGGTATATGTAAAAAGACACCCCAAAACACATTCCTCAACTTCTCCTGAATACAGAGATACCAGATGTGTGACACTTTTTTGCAGCCTAGGTGGGCAAAGGGGCCCATATTCCAAAGAGAACCTTTCGGATTTCACTGGTCATTTTTTACAGAATTTGATTTCAAACTCCTTACCACACATTTGGGCCCCTAGAATGCCAGGGCAGTATAACTACCCCACAAATGACCCCATTTTGGAAAGAAGAGACCCCAAGGTATTCGCTGATGGGCATAGTGAGTTCATGGAAGTTTTTATTTTTTGTCACAAGTTAGTGGAATATGAGACTTTGTAAGAAAAAAAAAAAAAATCATCATTTTCCACTAACTTGTGTCAAAAAAAAAAAAATTATAGGAACTCGCTATGCCCATCAGCGAATACCTTGGGGTGTCTTCTTTCCAAAATGGGGTCACTTGTGAGGTAGTTATACTGCCCTGGCATTTTCCAGGGGCCCAAATGTGTGGTAAGTAGGTAAATGACCTGTGAAATCCGAAAGGTGCTCTTTGGAATGTAGGCCCCTTTGACCACCTAGGCTGCAAAAAAGTGTCACACCTGTGGTATCTCCGTATTCAGGAGCAGTTGGGGAATGTGTTTTTGGGTGTCATTTTACATATACCCATGCTGGGTGAGAGAAATATCTTGGCAAAAGACAACTTTTCCCATTTTTTTATACAAAGTTGGCATTTGACCAAGATATTTCTCTCACCCAGCATGGGTATATGCAAAATGACACCCCAAAACACATTCCCCAACTTCTCCTGAATATGGAGATACCACATGTGTGACACTTTTTTGCAGCCTAGGTGGGCAAAGGGGCCCAAATTCCTTTTAGGAGGGCATTTTTAGACATTTGGATACCAGACTTCTTCTCACGCTTTGGGGCCCCTAAAATGCCAGGGCAGTATAAATACCCCACATGTGACCCCATTTTGGAAAGAAGACATCCCAAGGTATTCAATGAGAGGCATGGCGAGTTCATAGAAAAAAAAAAATTTTGGCACAAGTTAGCGGAAATTGATTTTTTTGATTTTGTTCTCACAAAGTCTCCCTTTCCGCTAACTTGGGACAAAAATTTCAATCTTTCATGGACTCAATATGCCCCTCAGCGAATACCTTGGGGTGTCTTCTTTCCAAAATGGTGTTATTTGTGGGGTGTTTGTACTGCCCTGGCATTTGAGGGTCTCCGCAATCATTACATGTATGCCCAGCATTAGGAGTTTCTGCTATTCTCCTTATATTGAGCATACGGGTAATGAGATTTTTTTTTTCCGTTCAGCCTGTGGGCTGAAAGAAAAAAATGAACGGCACAGATTTCTTCATTCGCATCGATCAATGTGGATGAAAAAATCTCTGCCAAAAAAAGAAAAAGGAGGGGAAAGGCGTCTGCCAGGACATAGGAGCTCCGCCCAACATCCATACCCACTTAGCTCGTATGCCCTGGCAAACCCGATTTCTCCATTCACATCAATCGATGTGGATGAATAAATCATTGCCGGGATTTTTTTTTTTATATATATACAAAGTGTTTGCCAAAGTATATGAACACCGCCACCTCCTCAGCTCATATGCCTCGGCAAACATATCTTTTACTGCAGAGGAGAAATCTCGTCTTGCAGCGCCGCATACACCGACTTGCGTGTAATCTGACAGCAGCACAATGCTTCTGTCCGAATGCACATCAGTGCTGCAGCTAGTCGATCGGTTGGTCCACCTGGAAGGTAAAAAAAAAGAAAAAAAAAAGAAAAAACCAGGCCGCAACACAATAATTTTATTAACTTTGGAAGAGAACATCTAAACTTTAACTTTTTGAACTGAACATTAACCTTTTTGCTTACTGGTGTTTTTTTTTTTTTGTTTTTTTTTACCTTTATAGAACAAACCTCTCCTTCCCCATGGGACAATGTGCAAAGCGCAAATCGCCCAAAGATGTGCCGAAGTGCGTTATGCACTTTATCCCAGGTGAAAGGAGAGGTTTGCAGCAGCTGTGAGTGAATGGGCCCTAATAGCCCTGTGTGCCTGTCCTGGTGAGATGTGATCCCTATGCTAGGTGTACCTGTGTGTGGTACTTCCGGAAACACTCTCCATAGCATAGGGCAGGGTGGTCAGGACAGTCAGGACAGAAATAGCGGGTGTCACGCCTTATTCCACTCCTGCTACAGACACAACATTTTTTTCGGGGTGGCGGTTGGGTTGAGGTACCAGCAACGACACTGGGGAAATGTCGCTCGTGTAGACGGCTAACTACACTGGTGGATGGGGCCACGGAACCTCCTGGATAAATGAGGTTCTCGATGATCTCTTCCTGGAATTTGAGGAAGGATCCTGTTCTCCCAGCCTTACTGTAGAGAACAAAACTATTATAGGCAGCCAATTGAATTAAATATACAGACACCTTCTTATACCAGCGTCTGGTTCTGCGGGAAACTAAATAGGGAGCCAACATCTGGTCATTGAAGTCCACCCCTCCCATGAGCGCATTATAGTCGTGGACTGAGAGGGGCTTTTCAATGACACGGGTTGCCCTTTCAATTTGGATTGTCGTGTCTGCGTGAATGGAGGAGAGCATGTAAACGTCACGCTTGTCTCTCCATTTCACCGCAAGCAGTTCTTCGTTACACAAGGCAGCCCTCTGCCCCCTTGCAAGACGGGTGGTTACAAGCCGTTGGGGGAAGCCCACGCGACTAGTTCGCGCGGTGCCACAGGCGCAAATCCGTTCTAGAAACAAATGCCTAAAGAGGGCCACACTTGTGTAAAAATTGTCCACATAAAGATGGTACCCCTTGCCGAATAAGGGTGACACCAAGTCCCAGACTGTCTTCCCACTGCTCCCCAGGTAGTCAGGGCAACCGACCGGCTCCAGGGTCTGATCTTTTCCCTCATAGATCCGAAATTTGTGGGTATAGCCTGTGGCCCTTTCACAGAGCTTATACAATTTGACCCCATACCGGGGATGGGATGTATTGTTTGAAGCCAAGGCGCCCGGTAAAATGTATTAGGGACTCGTCTACACAGATGTTTTGCTCGGGGGTATACAAATCTGCAAATTTCTGGTTGAAATGGTCTATGAGGGGCCGAATTTTGTGGAGCCGGTCAAAAGCTGGGTGGCCTCTGGGACGGGAGGTGGTGTTGTCGCTAAAATGCAGGAAACGCAGGATGGTCTCAAATCGTGTCCTGGACATAGCAGCAGAGAACATGGGCATGTGATGAATTGGGTTCGTGGACCAATATGACCGCAATTCATGCTTTTTAGTTAGACCCATGTTGAGGAGAAGGCCCAGAAAAATTTTAAGTTCGGAAACTTGGACTGGTTTCCACCGGAAAGACTGGGCATAAGAGCTTCCCGGGTTGGCGGATATAAATTGTGTGGCATACCGGTTTGTCTCTGCCACGACTAAGTCCAAGAGCTCCGCAGTCAAGAACAGCTCAAAAAATCCCAGGGCCGAACCGATTTGAGCCGTCTCAACCCGAACTCCAGACTGGGCGGTGAAAGGGGGAACTACAGGTGCGGCTGAAGTTGGTGACTGCCAATCAGGGTTTGCCAGCACCTCAGGGATTCTAGGGGCTCTACGGGCCTGTCTGCGCGGTGGCTGCGACGGGGTAACTACTGCACGTGCCACCGTACCAGCTTCAACTGCCCTTCTGGTGCTCGCCACGTCACCATGTTGTACGGCAGTGCTGGTACTAGGTCCAGGAAGGGCTGCGCTGCTGGTGTATGCCTCACCACGTGATCCGGCAGCGACAGCCCCACTCTGCTGCTCTTGAAACGGATCCTGCACAACCTGTGGTCTAGCGACACGGGGCCGGGTACGCCTGGTGCTGCCAGGGACCTCCACCTCCTCGTCCGAACTTTGGGTCAGAGAGCCACTGCTTTCCACAGGTTCATATTCTGACCCGCTAGATTCGTCAGATGAGGGTTCCCATTCCTCATCCGACTGGGTCAGAATCCTGTAGGCCTCTTCAGAAGAATACCCCCTGTTTGACATTTTGGACTACTAAATTTAGGGGTATTCCCTGAGACTACCCAAGAAAAAAAGCAAGCCTGTCTTACAAAGAGGAGGCTAGTGAAGTACCGGAGGCCGCTGCGGTTGATAAAAAATATCAAAACTGATTTTTTTATCGCCGCAGTGCGTGTAAAGTGAATGTGCAGTGATCAAAAAACAATTTTTTTTTTGTCACTGCGGTGGGGCGGGCGTGGGTGAACGCACGTGTGGGCGACCGATCAGGCCTGATCGGGCAAACACTGCGTTTTGGGTGGAGGGCGAGCTAAGGTGACACTAATACTATTATAGATCTGACCGTGATCAGTTTTGATCACTTACAGATACTATAAAAGTACAAATTCTGATTAGCGATACGCTAATCAGCGAATAAGTGACTGCGGTGCGGTGGGCTGGGCGCTAACTGACGCTAAACTACCTAACCAAGGGGCCTAAACTAATCCTAAAACCTAACAGCCAATACTAGTGAGAAAAAAAAAGTGACAGTTTACACTGATCACTTTTTGTCTTTCACTAAGTGATTGACAGGGGGCGATCAAGGGGTTAATTAGGATGATGGGGGTGATGGAGGGTGATCTGGGGCTAAGGTGTAGTGTTGGTGGGTACTCACAGTGATCTCTGCTCCTCTGCTGGATCCAACCGACGAAAAGGACCAGCAGAGGAGCAGAGAAGCCATATAACAGATCATATTTACTAATAAGATCTGTTATTTGGCTTCTGATTTGATTTTTTGAAAATCGCCAGCCTGCCAGCCAATGATCGTGGCTGGCAGGCTGGTGATGAAATACTTCTTTAACTTTTGCCGGCCCGCGATGCGCATGCGCGGGCCGGCAATGCACGAAATCTCGCGTCTCGCGAGAGGACGCACCGGCGCGTCCACCCAGAACAACAGGACCGCCGCGAAGACGCAATCCTGCGTACGGCGGTCCTGAGGAGGTTAAAGACCAGGCCGTTTTTTTTAAATTTGACATGTGCCGGGTCCGTGCCGCTGATCGGGCGGGCACAACTCCTGCACCCGCCTGATCAGCCCGCCGTACATGTACAGTGCTGGTCCTTAAAGGGAACCTGTCACCAGTTTTATGGTGTCCTAACTAAGGGCAACATAAATAAGTGACTGATTCTCTTAGCACAATGCTGGGTCACTTTCTTTAATTGACCCAGTCAATCTGCCAACATCTTGTATTGAAAAGCTCCAGCTGATAATGATGAGTCATGAATATTCATGAGCTCCTGACTCTCCCCACCCACCTGCTGCTGAATGACAGTTTGTTTCCATATGAATCAGCAGCAGGTGGGCAGGGGAGTGGCTATAGCTCTGAATTAAATATACGCTGGACTCAATGACATCACGCCGGACTCCAATCAGCTCATTAGCATGCGGCATCTTTGTGTGTATAATGAGGTAACCATCTGTCACACCAGTAAGTGAATACATCTAAGGTACTTTTTAGTAGTTGATGATTGTATATAATTAGTTAGATTTTAATGAAATATCCACATGACAGGTTCCCTTTAAGTCACATCCACCAGCACCGTACATGTACGGCACGGGTCCTCTACAGGTTCACACGTTGTGATGGCATCCATGACAAGCTTGTCAGTGGTTCATCCATGAAGGATCCATCTTTGGTCCGTGTGTCTATTTTTTGCCCTCCGTGTGCCATCTGCATTCCGGACATGGCTAGGCTAAATATTAATTTGCAGAGCATCTCCTATGGTCCTTGAATATCCCTGACAAAACACGGACACATCTGTGTTGTGTCTGTGGTTTTCTCAGACCCATAGACTGTAATTTGCCTGAGAGATTCGTAATCATGGACAAAAGTAAGGCATGCTTTCGTGGTATCACCATGGACCCCTGGCCCATGGAAAACCACTGATGTCCGAGTACAAGAATGGATATGTGAACATGGACAGTACAGTACATGTCCGAGAATCACTGATGTGTGAAAAAGGCCCAAGGCAGGAATTGTTAGGTACATCTCTTTAATAAAAAAACAAAAAAAACTGTAAAAGCATTACCATATTTTTTGCCCTATAAGATGCACTTTAGGTGGGAAAATGTCAGTGCGTCTCATGGGGTGAATACAAATAACTGAAGAACAGTTCTGGCCCTGAATTCACCGCTTCCTGGTCGGCAAGCTCTGTTACCTCATTCTGTGCAACGCCGGGTAACAGCACAACGCAGCGGGAAGATCAAGCGGGCCTGGATCTCTGGCTGAAACAGGAGAGAGGGGTCTGATTAACATGGGGTCCTGATCTGAGATCTGATTGGAGGTCATATCACATTGGGGGTCTGATCTGAAAACTTACTTACATTGGGGTCTGATCTGAGGTCTGGTTGGATGTAATATTCACATTGGAGGTCTAAGCTGAGGTCTGATAGGGGGTCTTATTGACATTGGGGTCTGAGTTGAGGTCTGATTAACATTCGGGGTTTGATTGGGGCCCTAAGCTGATGTCTGATTAGGGGTTTGATCTGAGGTCTAAAGAAAAATATTTTTATTATTATTTTCCTCCTCTAAAACGTATGTGCGTCTTATGGGCAAGTGCATCTTATAGGGTGAAAAATACACAATTTTATAGATCTTCTTACTACAGCACAACTCCTCCCCCTGAACACACACACACACAACCTACCATTATGGTCTCATGCACATGGCAGTTGCCTGTCCGTGGCCATATTGCAGCCCGCAAACAGCGGGTCTGCAATATGCGGGCACCGACCGTGTGCTCCCCGTGTCACGGATGCGGACCCATTCACTTGAATGAGTCTGCAAACCGGAGCTGCGGTGAAGAACGAAGGCACGAAAACCCACTGAAGCACTGCGGAGTGCTATCTGTATGGCACTACTATTTCTGCAATTCAATATTTGTAGGCATTGGGTGAAGTATCCCAAAAGACTACTGCAAACAGTCAATTACTGCTAACAGAGTTAATGCAATGTTATTGAGTTAAATGCTGTGATTTGTTGCTTTTATGTGTACTTAATAACAATGTATAGGCAACCCAATAGTTAACAAATTGGCAGACTGTTTGGGATACTAGGGTGATGGACCAGGTCTACCCCCTGGCTAGTTAGTTGAGAAGTCTATTCTAAAGAAAGCTAAAGGAAGGGCATATATGAGAGCGCAGACCATGTCTAAGCCGAGAGAACCTCAGTTAGGATTTAGATGCCTAGGAAGCAATTTCAGAACCAGAGTACCCAGAGAGAAGGAGATAAGAAGGTCTAGAACCAATCAGGCCATGCAAGCTTCAGATAGCAAGGTATTCGCTGGTTTATGATATAAGAGACTTTGCTGCTGTGGAAAGGATTATTGCTTCAGGCACTTACCATACTTTGAGACCGACTGGGCATCCATGTCTAAGATCTGCATGCAGAAAGAGTTAATGAGAACCTAATTGAATGCCTGTGGTTACTTTGGAGAGACTGTAAAATGTCCTTAGAGAGAGAGAGAGAGAGAGAGACAAGGAGTACTACAACTACTATCATTGTTGCTGCCTATACACTGCTAATACCAGAGTCTACACTGTGAAATATACTTAGGAACTGTGCCTTTTACTGCCATATGTACTACTACTCATATTATAAATCTAGAAAAGAAATACTCGAGTCACGGCACAGCCCTAGGGAGCGCCAGAGCAGAAATCGCCACCTTGAACTAGTCAGAACTACTACTATTCTTCCCATCTGCACTTTCCCAACAGGTCGCTGCATGATCAGCACATAGGCACAGAATTAAGAGGCACTGCTCCTATATCCAGAATATGGGTCCCATGACTCCCATCTTAGGCTGAGTTCACACTTTAGTTATTTGGTCAGTTATTTCTATCAGTTTTTGTGAGCCGAAACCTACTCATAGATAAGGTATAATGGAAAGATATTCACCTGTTCTGTGTTTGGACCCACACCTAGTTTTGTCTCACAATAACTGATGGAAATAACTGAAGTGTGAACACTGTACTGATTTGGTTTGGGGCTACTCTTAAGGGCAATATACTGGTACATCACCCTTTAAACACTATACAGGGATCTCGACTCGGCTGCAGGGGAAACACCAGGCCACTGCTTCGTGGAGAAGTGTGAGTTCAGAGGCTGCTGACCCACTTGCAGAACACTAAAGAGTCAGGTAAAACTGTAGTCAAAGAACAAGCCGAGGTCAAGGCAGTGTCACGAGGGTGTCAAGAGCCACGCCTGACTTCGTTATACCCGGGGTCAGGAAGTCGCAGCGGGTGGCTGCGCGCTCTATGTAGATAGATTGTGCTGTTTCTTTATGGTAGCTTTCTGGGTTTGCCTTGCAACCCTTTATGGCTCACTCAGGGATCCAATTAACTAGGTTTAATTGGTGATGTTTTTTGTATTAATCCAAAATATATATTTACTGCCTAAATAAAGTACGCTAAAAACATGTTTCATACTTTATTTAGGCAGTAAATATATCACTCAGGGATCCGTAGCTCCTTCTCCTCAGCTGTTTCTTGTCCAGCACTCCCAACCTCCTTATATTCCCCTCTCTCACTTCTCTGGTTGCCAGATATAGAGCTTCCTGCCTGGACTTCTATACTGACCCACTGGAGCTGTGTAGCTGTGTTCCCTGGTTGTTGTTCCAGAACGTTACCCTCCGGATCCCTGTTGGGCCTTTGTGGTCTGCTGTTGTCGCCCACCTGGGATTATATGTTTGTCTGTATTGTCTGTCCTCTCCTTGGTGTTTTCCTCTTAGTGTCAGTGGTGCGGACTAGTGATCCCACCGCCCCGTTCACTACATAGGGCTCATCTTAGGGAAAGCCAGGGTTTAGGCACGTGATCGGCGTACGGATGAGGAACCCATCTATGGACGTCAGGGCAGTCAGGTGCCAGCCGCAAGGTGAGTCAGGGGTCACCACCTTTCCCTCTCCCTTGTACAGGGCCTTCCCATTTCCCTCCCTTTGCGTGACGCCGGTCATTACATTATATCTGGCCCTTATTTTGTGTAGGTAAAAAAATAAAAAACTTTTTCTTTCTACCTACTTAGAATCCAGTATGGATCCAATTGCTGCTTTGTCAAAGCAACTTCAAGGCCTGTCTTTGGAGGTGGCAGGATTGAAGGCGTCGGTCCTCCAGCAACAGCAGCAATTGCAACAGACCACAAGCCCAGCAATTGCTACAGGTAACCAGGTTGTTGCGGAACCCAAGGTTGTTCTTCCTGACAGATTTTCTGGGGGAAGGGACAAATTTGTGACGTTCGGTGAGACCTGTAAATTATATTTTAAGCTGCGCCCTTACTCCTCTGGTAATGAAGAACAGCGGGTGGGGGTTGTTATTTCCCTGCTGCAGGGGGACCCGCAATCCTGAGCGTTCTCTTTACCCACTGATTCCCAGGCTCTCCGGTCAGTGGATGAATTTTTTGGGGCCTTGGGTCTCATATATGACGACCCTGACCGAGTCGCACTGGCTGAATCAAAATTACGGAGACTCCTACAGGGAGAGCGGCCAGTAGAGGAGTATTGCGCAGAGTTCCGTAGGTGGGCTACAGATACCCAGTGGAACGACCCGGCTCTCAGGAGTCAGTTCTGCTCTGGGTTATCCAAAAGGATTAAGGATGCGCTTGCGCTGTATGAGACTCCCTTTTCCCTTGATGCGGTTATGTCCCTTTCTATCAGAATAGATAGACGTCTTAGGGACAGATTGAAAAATCCGGAGCAATTGGTAACCCCTCCCAAGCAGCAGTTAGTCTGTACAGACTTAGATGAGCCTATGCAGCTAGGAGGAACTACTCGTCAGGTTCATCCTCCTGAGGCTCGCCGTAGGTGTGGGGTTTGTTTTTTCTGTGGGGAGAGGGGTCATTTCATTAATGTCTGTCCCTCCTTCCTCAAAAACAAAAGACCGTCGGAAAACTACTAACCCCAGGCTGTGTGGAGGATGTCAGCCGGGGGGTATACGTTTCATCCATACGAACATCGCAATTTGTGTTGCCAGCGGTTGTTGTTTTTGGTGTTAAGACGGAGACTATTTCTTTTTTCCTAGACAGTGGAGCAGGAGTAAATTTGATAGATGCCCATTTTGCCCACACTATGGGTTTGTCTCTCTGTACGCTACAGAGACCTATTCCCATATTCGCTATTGATTCTGCTCCTCTGTCTCAGAGAAACCTCACTCACATTGTCCATAACTTACACCTTCGGGTGGGGGACCACCATAACGAGTTGCTTTCATGTTATGTTCTGGAGGGGCTTCCCACTCCGGTGGTGTTGGGTCTTCCTTGGTTGGTAGCGCACAATCCAGTGGTGGATTGGCAGGCCAGGGAGATATTGGAGTGGAGTGAGCATTGCAGAGAAAATTGCTTAAATAGCAATTGCTTAGTCGCCTCCATAGCTACTCTACCTACATTTGTTTCGGACTTTGAGGACGTTTTTCTGAAAAGGGTTGTCAGAAGTTACCACCTCACCGTCCTTATGATTGCCCGGTTAACCTGATTCCCGGTGCAAAATTACCCAAGACCAGGTTATATAATCTTTCTGGTCCGGAGAGACAAGCCATGAAAGATTATATCTCCGAGAGCTTGGCTAAGGGACACATCAGACCCTCTTCTTCACCCGTGGCTGCAGGGTTTTTCTTCGTTAAAAAGAAAGATGGGGGCCTGCGTCCTTGCCTAGATTTTCGCGAATTAAACCGGATAACCATCCGAGACCCATACCCTCTTCCTCTCATTCCTGACCTGTTTAATCAGATTGCGGGTGCTAGGTGGTTCTCCAAACTTGATCTTAGGGGGGCCTACAATCTGATTCATATCAAGGAAGGGGATGAGTGGAAGACAGCTTTTAACACCCCTGAGGGGCATTATGAAAATCTAGTCATGCCTTTCGGTCTGACCAATGCTCCTGCTGTCTTCCAACATTTCGTTAATTCCATTTTTAGTCATCTTATCGGCAGGTTTGTGGTGATATACCTAGATGATATTTTAATTTATTCGTCTGATCTGAAAACACATGAGGAGCATGTCAGACAGGTACTGCAGGTCCTGCGGACGAATAAATTATATGCTAAAATTGAAAAGTGTGTCTTCGCCGTTCAGGAAATACAGTTATTTATTATCTGCTTCAGGTTTCCGTATGGATCCTAGGAAGGTCCAGGCAGAAAAGAACTTTGATATTGGCAATAGGGAACTATTAGCTATTAAACTAGCGTTTGAAGAATGGCGTCACTTTTTAGAGGGGGCAATCCACCCCGTCACTGTGATTACGGACCACAAAAACCTTCTGTACCTCAAATCAGCTAAGCGTCTCACCCCTAGACAAGCTAGGTGGTCGCTATTTTTTACCAGGTTTAACTTTGTTATTACCTATCGTCCTGGGGCAAAAAATACCAAGGCAGATGCATTATCTCGTTGTTTCCCTGGAGGGGGTAATGTGAGTGATCCGGTACCCATTCTACAAAGAGGAGTGGTTGTCTCTGCGGTACACTCTGTTCTGGAGGGGAAGGTGTTAGAGGCCCAGGGGGACGCCCCGGTCTCTTGCCCCTCAGAGAAATTGTTTGTACCGTTGAACCTGCGTCTCGAATTATTAAAGGAACATCATAATTCGCCACTTGCTGGGCACCCGGGTAGTAAAGCAACCTTGGAGCTATTGTCTCGTCGTTTTTGGTGGCCAAGGTTGCGTCAGGATGTAATGGATTCTGTGTCTTCTTGTTCTACTTGTGTGCGCACGAAAGTCTCTCATACACGTCCTGTAGAGTCTTTATTGCCACTTGTCATTCCCAATAGGCCATGGACACATCTGTCAATGGATTTTATCACTGAATTACCTTTGTCTGCGGGTAAAACAGTTATCTTGGTAGTAGTGGACAGGTTTAGCAAAATGGTACACTTCATTGCGTTACCCGCACTACCTAATGCTCAGGTATTCATCAGTGAAATCGTGAAGCTTCACGGGGTCCCTTCCGATGTTGTTTCGGATCGGGGAACCCAGTTTATTTCTAAATTTTGGAAAGCTTTTTGTTCCCATTTGGGGGTACACTTGTCCTTTTCCTCAGCTTTCCATCCTCAGTCGAATGGACAGACAGAGCGTACCAACCAAAACCTTGAGACATATTTAAGATGTTTTGTGTCTGAAAACCAAGAGGTGTGGTCATCATATTTACCGTTAGCCGAGTTTGCCATAAATAATCGCCGTCAGGAATCTACTGGTCACCATTTCTTGGTGCATATGGTTTTCATCCCCAATTCTGTACTTTCAAAGAGGGGGGTCTTCTGGGGTTCCCGAAGAGGAACGGTTTTCGTCATCTCTTTCATCTGTATGGCAGAAGGTGCAAGCTAACTTGAAAAATATGGGAGGTAAATATAAATGCATGGCTGATAAGAGTCGGTCGCCAGGTCTGGACCTAGGAGTGAATGACTATGTGTGGTTGTCTACTAGGAATATTAAATTAAAGGTTCCCTCTTGGAAACTGGGTCCTAGGTTCATTGGCCCTTACAAAATAGTAGCCATCATTAACCCCGTGGCTTTTCGCCTGGAGCTACCTCAGACTTTTAAAATCCATAACGTCTTCCATAAGTCGTTACTCAAGAAGTATGTTCCACCTCTAGAACCGTCACCGCTGCCACCCCCTCCTGTTGTTGTGGATGGTAATCTAGAGTTTCAAATATCCAAAATTGTTGATTCTCGTCGGGTCCGCCGCTCTCTTCAATATCTGGTGCATTGGAGGGGTTACGGTCCCGAGGAAAGAATGTGGGTTCCAGCGTCTGAGGTAAACGCCGACAGGTTAGTTCGGGCTTTTCATGCCTCTCATCCTGAGAGACCTAATCCTGAGTGTCCGGAAGCCCCTCGTAGAGAGGGGGGTACTGTCACGAGGGTGTCAAGAGCCACGCCTGACTCCGTTATACCCGGGGTCAGGAAGTCGCAGCGGGTGGCTGCGCGCTCTATGTAGATAGATTGTGCTGTTTCTTAATGGTAGCTTTCTGGGTTTGCCTTGCAACCCTTTTTGGCTCACTCAGGGATCCGTAGCTCCTTCTCCTCAGCTGTTTCTTGTCCAGCACTCCCAACCTCCTTATATTCCCCTCTCCCACTTCTCTGGTTGCCAGATATAGAGCTTCCTGCCTGGACTTCTATACTGACCCACTGAAGCTGTGTAGCTGTGTTCCCTGGTTGTTGTTCCAGAACGTTACCCTCCGGATCCCTGTTGGGCCTTTGTGGTCTGCTGTTGTCGCCCACCTGGGATTATATGTTTGTCTGTATTGTCTGTCCTCTCCTTGGTGTTTTCCTCTTAGTGTCAGTGGTGCGGACTAGTGATCCCACCGCCCCGTTCACTACATAGGGCTCATCTTAGGGAAAGCCAGGGTTTAGTCACGTGATCGGCGTACGGGTGAGGAACCCGTCTTGGGACGTCAGGGCAGTCAGGTGCCAGCCGCAAGGTGAGTCAGGGGTCACCACCTTTCCCTCTCCCTTGGACAGGGCCTTCCCATTTCCCTCCCTTTGCGTGACGCCGGTCATTACAGGCAGCCTTCATAGGAGCAATCTATTAAACAGTCCAAAGGTCAGGGTAGGAAGCAATGCGTCAAATACAGAAACAGCAGGGTTCCATACCTTCGAAGGAAAATAGCTAACTAAAGCCTATTGCTAAGGTACCTTCCCACAGGGAAAGGTGCCTTAAATACCCTAATGTGGGCAGGCATTGGCTGGGGAGGTTTTTGCCTCCCATGCAGCAGGTCTTGGTTTTAAAGAGGTTTTCCCATGGCTAGGATATGCCCCCATTGTCGGAGAGGTGCAGGTTCCAGCAGTGGAGCCCTGAAAGTTGTTGAGGGCACACTGTGCATGCTCTATTTCCGTTGGCCCCAGAGAAATGAATGGGAAAGGTGGCTGCGCAAGCGCGGTGCGCTCCCATTCATCAATATGGAGAGAGCGGTTGGTGGTGGCCGAACCTGGATAAACCCGGGGTCCTCCAGGCCACCACCTTCCATGCTCCATTCTCGATGTAGGTGCAGGTCCCAGAGGTGGGACCAGCACCTATCAGACAATGGGGGTACATCCTAGTCCCCCTTGTGTCAGATGGGAATACCCTTTAAGCCCCGACAGTTACAATATGGAAAACAACAGTAATACAAGATAAATATATGGAGGGAGTGGACTTTTGAACTTTGCTATGGGGTCCCATGTTTTTTGTATAAGCCCATTGGTGAAAATCTCTTTAAGGAATTTGCGCAGATTTATTTCAGTAACTAACCATAAAATAACTGGGGCGTGCCATGTTTCTTTATTGATTGTGGACTGTGTGATCTTTATTGTGCACCAGTTACAATCACTTAGCTGTAGAGCAATGGGGCCTTCCCCTTTAGGGAAATGTCTGCTCCCACAGCAACTCCTGGAGCCTGGAGATGTGAGTGACCACTGGAACCTAAGTAAGCACTGCCATCCACTAGAAATCTTAAACTTAACCATTTGACTGACTACCCTAGAACACTGATACTGTAATTAACCCCCTGAGTGATATAGACCTCACTGCCTTAGTCCACCATGAATCTTTTCTTGAACACTTTCATTGCTTAAAACCTCCATAGATAGTGGAATTAGCCCCCTGAATGCCCTAGATCACCAAGGATGTTGACAGTGAAAATATTAACTGCCATAGACCACTGGGCATACAAAGATTAAAGGGGTATTTGAGTAGGCATCGGTACTTGGAGCTTACCCTAGGCCAGTGACATAATGTTCATCGATCATGTGGTTTAGGTGCAGCTCAGTCCCGTTCGAGTGAATAGGGCTTAGCTGTGATACTATGCACAGCCGCAATACAATGTGTGGCCCCGTGCTTGGTAAGGCTGCTGTGCTCACAGGAGAGACAGATGATCGTCGGGGGTCCCAGATGTCTTACCCCCACTGATCAGATACTTGATGGCCTATCCAGAGGATAGATCATCAGTTAGAAAGAATCGGAAAACACCTTTAACTGCAAGGGATATAGAAGGTTAAAACCTTCAGTGCCCTAGACCACCAGGGATGTATACAACAACATTCACTCTGCTAGACCTAATTGCTGTTTAATACTATTTACCTGGATGCCATATGGTCCTGTATATCTGACAGCTTTATACCTAATTATTAGGGTGCGGTGCACACATTTGTAGATGATACAGTACTATATTGCCCAGAAGTAGCATAGAGATCCTAAACTCTGCCTCCCATGAGCTACAAAGGCTCAGAGGGATCAATGGAAACAAGTCAATATCTTCATTACATTGGAAAGGGATGCCCCACGTGAATATCAACTAAAGGGATTAGTGGTTAAAATAACAGTATCATTTTAATCCCTTGGGCACAAGTCATACGATTTGTTTTGTTTTAAGTGACGTCAGTCATTGTTAAATATTAAATATGAAAGGACATTGTGGTTTTGGCACCGGATAGTCTTATTGTCTCCATCTTCCACCGTGAGTGACTTCAGCCCCTGAAACTGTATAAAACAGGAGCCGTAGGCAGTTGTCATCAGTAGCTTCTGGTGAACTCCCAGTCTGCACAATGAAGAGCATCGCTATCTTTTTGCTGGTTGGTCTCAGCCTTTTCCATAATGGTAAGATACCTAATTATTAACTACTACTGAATATCTCATGACACCGTACATTATACAATAGTAATAACTGAAGGTGCATGGTCTGAAAAGTTATTTGTTGGTTTCTATCTTTAGGCTGCTAGTTATTTATTTACTTATTTGATTTCTCTTTTTTTAAATTCAAATAATGTTTATTACAAATTTTTCTAACTTTTCTCCCTTTACAAAGCATGTATACATTTGAAATGCATACTAATGCCAACAGCTTACCCCCCCCCCCCCCCTCAATCTTCTACGGTTCATTTCCCAAATGCCATCCATGAAAATCGGGATCCATTCAGACTCCGAACCATCTATGTATTATATTCCAATAGTTCATCGGTTCCCAGGGGTCTCCCTGCCACCCTCTCTTAACCTAGCCTTTTATTTACGTCCATGAACCAGTCAATGGGTCTACACTATGTACCCAAGCTCTCCAGATTGTATAGAATGTACCTAATTTGCCCCCTTTTCTATACATTCCTTTTTCTAATCTTACTAGTATATTTGTCAGATTAATAAACGAGAAGGCAGAGTATCCTGGCTTGAAATAACAATCGCTGGACTCCCAAGATACTCTTCAGATCAGTGTTTAAATCTGTAGTTAAACCCCCCCAAAAAATCTGACTTTGGGACACATGGGTATGGTGACCCTATATGTCCGTTTATTAATGCCCAAGATCGGCGTCCAGTACTGCTGCAAGATGGGGCCGCTCCCAACCCCACATTTTGGAACCTGTTGTCTGATCGCATTTATGAGATTCTGGAAGCGAGATATCAGACCACTCGCCATCTCTTAAAGGGCCAACATCTGTCTCCCATCTTTCCGTAATACGTAATGGAAATTTGTTACCGTATGAAGTCAACAGGGTTGAATACACAAAAGCTATGTAGCCCTTTCTATCAGAGGAGGAGGCAAGACTATCCAAAATTATATTAGGTTAAATAGTTAAGAGTTAGTTAACTTCTGTTGCAATATAGCATGTCTCAATTGCAAATATTGAAAAGACATGTCTCGGAAGCTTAAACTTCTCTCGTATATTTTATTAGAATCCCCGGACATAACTTGTGCTATGGTTAGAATACCATGCGCTCCCCATAACCCAAATCCCACTAGTTTAGCAAACTCTTTAAATTGAGTATGGCCCCTTTTGGACTCGCAGCTTAAGCATGTGGCAGCTCCCGTCCTGACCACCCAGCACTGATGGGGGTCACATAGCATTATACTGATTTATGATGGTATGTAACCCTTACAGCTCTGGAATGTATTGTATACAGTAACATCAGGTCAGTGTTATCCAATCCACTTCAAACCTCTTTCTCCCAATAGTACTGGCCATAGGTCCTGATAAAGTTCATAACCACAGGGAGAGAATACACTAAATCTCCTACAAACAATATCATGTCGTCTGCATATAGCGCCTAACGTTCATCTATAGCTCCATGTTGCAGACCAATATATTCCGTTTCCTGCCTAATTAATATCGCCAAAGGTTCAATTGCTATTGTGAACAGAAGAGGGGACAGAGGGCAACTCAGTCTGGTTGATTTCCAACTCGTATCCAGGTTGAGGTTGCTGCTCCATCTATTCACCATGCTATACA
The DNA here is from genome assembly GCF_905171765.1 of Bufo bufo. NCBI lineage: Eukaryota > Metazoa > Chordata > Amphibia > Anura > Bufonidae > Bufo > Bufo bufo. The sequence continues at coordinate 43,096,915 of NC_053397.1, read as the reverse complement.
CTACAGCACTGATTGCCAAGATTTCCTACTGTTTAAAATAGCATCTTGACAGCAGGTTAGTGCACACAGTGGATTTCCATGACAACAATGGTAGACTGTTTCTAAAGTAGCATGTAAACCAACAGTGATAAATTGACATGCATATGTTAAAGGGGTTTTCCGGGTTAAAAGTATTGATCTGTCCTTATTATAGGTCATCAATATCAGATTAGTGGGGGTCCGACACACGACCAATCAGCTGGAACTAACACAGAGGACTGAGCCAGAAGCACAGCACCATTCTTTGTCTAGTGGCCATGTTGGGTTATTGCAGCTCAGATCCCTTTCATTTGAATGGAAGCCGAGTTGAAGTAACTGGAAAAAAAAAAACCTTTAAGGCAAATCATCGATTAATCAGTATCTAGGTATAAAACCAAAGGCTGCAAATGGCAGCTCGCTGTGGAAGCAGCCTTCATATAACGGCTTGTATGCAAAAATGTCAAAGTAATACCTGTAACAATCCAGCATACACTGTTTTCTTGCTTGACTTAGGGCTCGTATAATTTTATTTGAAATTATAATTTTTCAGGAAACTGCCAAAGTGATACTACTCAGGACCTCGTTACAGCCATCATTAACTGTTTGGCTAAAGTCATTGAGGTATTTTTTGTTTTCAATCTAATGAATTAGTCATTAATGAACTGGATGGAATGAAAAATCATTTCCACGTTTGTTTCTCAGCTGATTTATTGAAACCTCTGTATAAACCTCTGTGATACTGACAGCGTGTCATGGACTTCCATGGGCAGCTGCTTATATATTGATCAATCATACTACGATTACATGGAAAATATGTTTCACATTCTGTATGTAATATGTCCTTAAAGGGGCTCCAACCATGAAAACCGCTTCTAATGTTATATAACAGAAGAAGTCGTACCCACCTTGCTGACCCCCCGCTATTCCTGTTCTGATACTTCTCAGGTCCCTTCCTAATTTTCCTTCTAATGCCGGGATATGGGGGATGGGGGGGAATCTCTGCCGCCTTCTAGAACATTGTTACCACCTAGATCAGGGGTAGGCAACCTCCGGCACTCCAGCTGTTGTGAAACTACAACTCCCAGTATGCATACTTGCCCTGCTCTTCTAAAAACTCTCATAGAAATGAATGGAGCATGTTGGGAATTGTAGTTTCACAACAGCTGGAGTGCCGAAGGTTGCTGATCCCTGACCTAGATATACCACCTTTAATGCATTTTTTTACAGTGGGATCCTATTTTATAACATATGCCATTGTATGTCTATACAATCCAAGAAAAGCCTCATACCCAATGTGAGGAGAGCCTTAGTTGCCTTCAAATTAACGTTGGCATGACCTTTGGCTAAGGGCTCATTCACACGACCGTGGTTTGTTTCCGCATCTGAGCCGCATGTTTTGTGGCTCGGGTGCGGACCCATTCACTTCAATTGGGCCGCAAAAGATGCGGACACCATTCCGTGTGCTGTCTGCATCCGTTGCTCCGTACCGTGGCCCCCGAGTCATGTCCTATTCTTGTCCAATTTGCGGACAAGAATAGGCATCTCTATAAAGGGCCGTCCGCTCCATTCCGCAAATGGCGGAAGGCACACAGGCGGCATCTATGTTTTGCGGATCCGCAATTTGCGGACCGCGAACTATGGCACGTTCGTGTGAACAAGCCCTACAGCGGAATAAGTAATTAAAGAAGACCCGTCCCCTCTCCGGACACGTCTGATTTAGTAACTACTTGCATTCCCCATGTAATAACTGTTCTGGGGCCTCTATTCTTATGACTCCAAGTAGTGTCATTCCTTTATTACTCCTGCTCGAAGTAATGAATGAATTACTAGCAGTTTGCCACGAAGGTCAAGCTGGGTGCTACCAGTCAGGTATATCGGGGTGGTGTCCTTGCTCAGTGTGACACCATCCAATCAGTGTCAGACTGTGTAGGGACCCCCCCCCCCCCCCCAACTGGTAACACCCATCTGGATCTTTATTGCAAACTGCTAGTAATTCATTCATAACTTCCAGCAGGAATAATAAATACATGGCACAACATGGAGTCAAAGATTAGATGCTCCAGAATTATTACATGGGGAATGCAAGTAGTTACTAAATCAGACCTGTCAGGAGAGGGGACGGGTCCTCTTTAAATGCATATTTACAGTATTTCTTCTGGGCACTGAAGGAACATCTCTAACTATATGTACGGATTTTACATTATTGCATATAGAGATAATGAACAGTATTATACTAATCTTTATTACTTTTATCTTGTAACAGGAATTGCCTGACCTGATTGCAGAGCTCCTAAAAATCGTATGCCTGCTTAGCAATGCACAGGTAATGTACTGTATATTATATTTGTAAATATTATACAGGGAGTGCAGAATTATTAGGCAAGTTGTATTTTTGAGGATTAATTTTATTATTGAACAACAACCATGTTCTCAATGAACCCAAAAAACTCATTAATATCAAAGCTGAATATTTTTGGAAGTAGTTTTTAGTTTGTTTTTAGTTTTAGCTATTTTAGGGGGATATCTGTGTGTGCAGGTGACTATTACTGTGCATAATTATTAGGCAACTTAACAAAAAACAAATATATACCCATTTCAATTATTTATTTTTACCAGTGAAACCAATATAACATCTCAACATTCACAAATATACATTTCTGACATTCAAAAACAAAACAAAAACAAATCAGTGACCAATATAGCCACCTTTCTTTGCAAGGACAGTCAAAAGCCTGCCATCCATGGATTCTGTCAGTGTTTTGATCTGTTCACCATCAACATTGCGTGCAGCAGCAACCACAGCCTCCCAGACACTGTTCAGAGAGGTGTACTGTTTTCCCTCCTTGTAAATCTCACATTTGATGATGGACCACAGGTTCTCAATAGGGTTCAGATCAGGTGAACAAGGAGGCCATGTCAGTAGATTTTCTTCGTTTATACCCTTTCTTGCCAGCCACGCTGTGGAGTACTTGGACGCGTGTGATGGAGCATTGTCCTGCATGAAAATCATGTTTTTCTTGAAGGATGCAGACTTCTTCCTGTACCACTGCTTGAAGAAGGTGTCTTCCAAAAACTGGCAGTAGGACTGGGAGTTGAGCTTGACTCCATCCTCAACCCGAAAAGGCCCCACAAGCTCATTTTTGATGATACCAGCCCAAACCAGTACTCCACCTCCACCTTGCTGGCGTCTGAATCGGACTGGAGCTCTCTGCCCTTTACCAATCCAGCCACGGGCCCATCCATCTGGCCCATCAAGACTCTCATTTCATCAGTCCATAAAACCTTAGAAAAATCAGTCTTGAGATATTTCTTGGCCCAGTCTTGACGTTTCAGCTTGTGTGTCTTGTTCAGTGGTGGTCGTCTTTCAGCCTTTCTTACCTTGGCCATGTCTCTGAGTATTGCACACCTTGTGCTTTTGGGCACTCCAGTGATGTTGCAGCTCTGAAATATGGCCAAACTGGTGGCAAGTGGCATCTTGGCAGCTGCACGCTTGACTTTTCTCAGTTCATGGGCAGTTATTTTGCGCCTTGGTTTTTCCACACGCTTCTTGCGACCCTGTTGACTATTTTGAATGAAACGCTTGATTGTTCGATGATCACGCTTCAGAAGCTTTGCCATTTTAAGAGTGCTGCATCCCTCTGCAAGATATCTCACTATTTTTGACTTTTCTGAGCCTGTCAAGTCCTTCTTTTGACCCATTTTGCCAAAGGAAAGGAAGTTGCCTAATAATTATGCACACCTAATATAGGGTGTTGATGTCATTAGACCACACCCCTTCTCATTACAGAGATGCACATCACCTAATATGCTTAATTGGTAGTAGGCTTTCGAGCCTATACAGCTTGGAGTAAGACAACATGCATAAAGAGGATGATGTGGTCAAAATACTAATTTGCCTAATAATTCTGCACGCAGTGTATATATTATTCATTGTATATACAGTATACATCCCCTGGGTCTCCTCAATGAGAACAGTAGCCTCCTCACCTGAACAGTCCCCATTGATATTTAGGCTATCTATGTATCAATCTGTAGGTCATTAGTGCCCTCTAGTGGTGGCTGCATGCAACCACAAGTCTACTTTTAAGGCCCCCTGCACACGAACGTGTGCGCCCCGTGGTCGTGCTGCGGCCCATAAAATGCGGGCCACAATGCACGGACACATTCCGTGGGACAGCCGCAGCGGGTCATGGACCCATTCACTTTAATGGGTCTGCGATCAGGCCATTCCGCAAAAAGATGGGACATGTTCTATCTTTTTGCGGGAACGGAAGTACGTGACGAAACCCCACGGAAGCACTCCGTAGTGCTTCCGTAGGGTTCCATTCCGTACCATTCCGCATCTCCGGATTTGCGGAATGCCCACGGAACGGCACCTGTGTATTGCGGATCCGCAAATGCGGTCCGCAATACGGCAACGGAGTGCACACGTTCATGTGCAGGGGGCCTAAGTGAGAGACTCAGAACTTCCCTAAACAAATATATTATAGAATTAATCATCTCTCACCTAAAATGGAGTGAGGAACATTAACAAAAAGGTGACATACACTTGACATAGAGAGGAGAGCCCAATCTGAGCACTTCTGTGGTGTCCCTATAAATTAGATATATGCCCCGATCCCATTTTTGGCCAAAAAATTACTGAATCTGAATGTGTCGTTACCGCTACATTCATAAATGAAAGGCTTATGATCTCCTGTGTCCTCGCACTCCTGGTTCAGTGTCTTCACGGAGCGTACAATCACAAATCTATCATATTGGTCAGAATACTCCAAAGACACACTGATAGGGACCTTAGATTGTGAGCCCCATTGGGGACAGTTGGATGATAATGTCTGTAAAGCGCTGCGGAATATGTCAGCGCTATATAAGTGTTTAAAATAAATAAATAAATATTGTATATTGTCGTATTCATTTACCTCATCATCAATACTGAAGTCTACATGGCAACTAAACGCATTTTTGCTTCCTTTGTACTAGAATTTTGAAATCCTCCCTGTGTCTTATTGTATCTACTTGAAAATACTGTGTGTGAACGTTACGTTGGTTCGACGACCAATGTGCCGCACACTACATGGTCCTGCAATATACTTCTAGAGAGAATGGACAATTACAACGTACAGGCGGTGATTATTGTAACGATTATTGCTCAATAACTACAAAAGAGTCCAACTATGACTATCCTTTATTCTTATTATCACAGAATACAAAAGATCCTGAAATTATCAAGAAAGCTTTAGAAGAATTGAAAATGTTTTTGGTAAGAAATGCTTTTAGATGATGTGTTCCAATATGGTAAAAAAAACAACATAGTAGAAACATACAGGATGATGCTACGTCCTAATAACTTACCCAGTAAATAGGTAATGCAGTCGGTTTTAGTGCAGTACAGGCTGAGGAGCTCAGATGATACCACCGAGCAGGGCCACGTGGATTATTATGTGGCAGTTACTGCTCCTCATCCAGGTTACCTGCCCTATGACAGGATCTCTCCTTTCATGGAAAAGTGGCCGAATGTTCTTCTAAAAGGTTGCCCTTATGCACTTCAATGCCATTATTTCCCATAAAATATACGTACCCCATTGTTTTAGGCTACACCTGAGTTTGGGCGTCCACAAGACACAGAAAATATCATGGGGATATGACTTCAAAAGGTGCTGCCCAACCTATCGTAACCTGAGAGCCACATTCAGCACTTGGAAATGGTGACAGGCCACATTCAACTCCACCCTTTACTCGCCTTCTTCAAAGGGGTTGGATGCTTTAAGGAGAATCTGTCACCCTGATTTTAGACTATGATCTACATTACTGCATGAGTAGTACTGCAGATAAGGAGTCCAGATCATTCCTGTTTATTTTCCTCCTGCCCCCCATTCCCCCATTACATTGTCAGGACTGCTGTGCTAACATAATGGAGAGGACTCCTGTGCGCATGCGCAGCAGTGCTGACAATGTATTTTAATGCAGCTCTGAGCGCTGACAGCGAGGGAATGGGGGGCAGGAGGAAAATAAAAAGGAGTGATCTGGACTCCATATCTGCACTACTAAATCTCTTTAAAGTTTAACTGCCATTTCTTTTCTTCTAATGTGTAGGGACAGTGATAGGGAACATGTTTCTAATATATTTTATTTAGTGAGGTACATTTATATTAGAAATTTACCTTCTGACATCGCTGCTAGTTAGACACAAATCAGTATGTTGAGCGCTGTAGTGATTCATCCTGCCGTATCCCCCGCCACAGTTTTTTTTTTTTTACAAATTGCTTAAATTCAATGAATTTCCTTATTTTACAGGAAAAAAACTGCGACAAAGAATTGACCGCGTTACTTGACAATTTACTTGTAAGTCTCACTGTTTCTTCATCACGGGTCGAAAATAATACTTCAAAGAATTAAAATAAGTTTTGCTATCCTTATGAAAACAAATTCATGGCTAGTTGGACATATAGAATCTGCCCCAGTGACCAATATTATTAAATAGATTTTTCTACCAAAACAACCCCTTTTGCAAATACAGGGGCAAATGCAGCTCATTCCCTGGCAGAGGGGAAATGTGATATTACTGTACATTCAAGTGACTGGACACCGTGTAATATATGGTTGAACCGCGTCCTTCAGAGCTACAGCTCCTTATTGTAGCAGCTTTCCGTTCTGAGGAGCGGTTTCTTTGAGGGGCTCCCTCTGTATGATGTCCATATGAGCGCTCTGCTCTAACAAGCAACCCCCTTATACTACATGGCGACCTTGCCTAATCTCCACAAGGAGAACTGTGCCCCCTACCAAGATCTTCAACAAAACAGTGATACCTGGGTATTATGGTAGTACTATGGACACTGATGTTAGTGGGATTATACAGTACTTAGGTAAAGTGCAATAGATTCTTCTTAAAAGGATCCTTAAGCACCCAAAGAGTTTGTCCCACTTGGGAACTTAAAGGGAACCTGTCTCGTTGAACATAGAGTCTGCTACATATTTTCACCAAAAATGATATATCAACCTGCTCAGCTCCTCCTGTAACGTACTGCCAGCAGATAGGACTCCATGCTCAGTGTGACATGTTCCCTTTAATATAATTTGTCATATTATAATCTCAACTCAAAATAATACGTGTACTGTTCCCTTCTTTTGTAATAACAGTTCTTCCTTCCTTTCTTCCTTCCTTTCTCCCTCTCTCTTTCTTTCTTTCTTTCAGGCTGGTTCAGTCGAGGACATTGTTGAAGGACTAGATAAGATTCTAAATGCATTGAACACATTTTTGGTAAGTTGTGTTTACCACTTGTATGAAGCTACTTTATTACATGAATGCAGATGTGTGTGTCTGGGGTAATAGTATTGTACTCCCTACGTCATTTCTATCTGTCATTTCCATCTGTTTGATATAAAGGCTTGGCTCAGACACTCTCTTCCTTCCTATATTTTCAATTAGGGTGTGTTACAGGGGTTGTCCACGATAACTAAAAAATGTTCTGAAAACACAATGAAAGACGCTTTAGTGTTTAGTAAGCAGAAGTCTGTCCCCTGCCTTTACAATGACTTATTGATAAAAAAAACTTGTATCTTCCATCTCTCTAGAATACCAATCTAAAAATAACCAAAGAGACCTTGGATTGCCTTTGCAAAGCAGTAAGTTCATTATTCAATACGTTTCCTTAATTCGTGCTGTTTTATGTCCACATCGTGCTCCTCACTACAATGGACTTCTGAAGGTCCATGAAATAGCAGGCCTCCACAGAAATGACTTATTCCATACCAATAACAAAAACCGGGTCACACCTGTCCATGGGTTGTCTCAGTGAATAGGACTGAGCAGCAACACCACATACAACCACTAGACAGGAGTGCCACTGATTTTGGATGGAAGCAGCCATCTTTGTCTAATACTAAACGGCCCCTTTAACATTAGATTATGGGCAGCTTAAAGGGGTTGTCCCACGACAAATATTCTACAGTTTCCAAACCAACACTTGGATCTGAATACTTTTGTTATTGCATATAATAAAAAAAATTCATAGCCACTGGGTTATTCAATAAAATATATCTGTATAGCACCACCTGCTGTTTGTTTTTTCTTGTTTCTTTGTATTGCTCACTGAAATGGCCGCACATGCTCAGTGTCATCCTTCAACTGCCTCCTGAGCTGTGATAGGGAGAGAGCTGCAGCAGAAGGGACACACCCCCTGAGCCGTAGCAGAAAAGACACTCCTCTGCCAGCCTGATATAAATCACAAACACACAGCAATACTACTATATGAGCAAGGGTGGCATGTTTGGAAAAATAATTTAGCAAAAGCACACATCTTTTTTTTCCGCTTGCAAACAATAGAATAATCAGATTTCTTTTATCTTATATGGCTTTTTTGATGGCAAAAACGAAAAAGGTACGGCTTATGTAATGCACAGTTGAAACAGTGAAAAGAAAATCGCCATGTTCTTAAAAGGGTTATGCCATGACTAATGTAAAAAATGAAAATCAGACATCTTATACTACTAACTAAGCTAGTACCAGCCCTCACCTCACATGGATCCAGAGATCTCCCTATTCCAGGGGTCAGCAACCTTCGGCACTCCAGCTGTTGTGAAACTACAATTCCCAGCATGCTCCATCCATTACTATGGGAATTCTGAGAACAGCAGAGCAAGTATGCATGCTGGGAGTTGTAGTTTCACAACAGCTGGAGTGCAGGAGGTTGCCGGCCCCTGTCCTATTCATTGCTTTGATTTATATCAAGCTGGCAGCTCAGGGGAGTGCCTTTTCTGCTGCAGCTCAGGGGACGTGTCTTTTCTGCTGCAGCTCAGGGGAGTATCTTTTCTGCTGCAGCTCAGGGGAGTGTCTGTTCTGCTTCAGCTCAGGGGACGTGTCTTTTCTGCTGCAGCTCAGGGGAGTGTCTTTTCTGCTGCAGCTCAGGGGAGGGTCTTTTCTGCTGCAGCTCAGGAGAGGGTCTGTTCTGCTGCAGCTCAGGGGACGTGTCTTTTCTGCTGCAGCTCAGGGGAGTGTCTTTTCTGCTGCAGCTCAGGGGAGGGTCTTTTCTGCTGCAGCTCAGGAGAGGGTCTGTTCTGCTGCAGCTCAGGGGACGTGTCTTTTCTGCTGCAGCTCAGGGGACGTGTCTTTTCTGCTGCAGCTCAGGGGAGGGTCTTTTCTGCTGCAGCTCAGGGGCCGTGTCTTTTCTGCTGCAGCTCAGGGGACGTGTCTTTTCTGCTGCAGCTCAGGGGAATGTCTTTTCTGCTGCAGCTCAGGGGGCGTGTCTTTTCTGCTGCGGCTCAGGGGAGGGTCTTTTCTGCTGCAGCTCAGGGGGCGTGTCTTTTCTGCTTCAGTTCTTTCCTTTCCACAGATCAGGAGGCACTCGATGAAACTGAGCATGTGCGGCCATCTAAGTGAGCAGGACAAAGAAATGAGAAAATAAGTGGCGCTATACAGATACATTTTATTAAATAATTCTGTTGTCTGTAAATACATAATTTCCGGCAGGTGCCAACATCCTACCTCCCCAAATGAAAGGTTCAGCCTCCTCCCCGCCACTCCAGTCCTGCTCCCGTGTCTCCATCTTTCAGTCCAGGGTTTGTTACAAATGATGTATTCCCGGACAACCCCTTTAAAGGGGTTAAAGTGAACATAAACTTCGGACATGGCCTCCTCTTCCTTACTAAATGAATCATTCAAATGTATTTATTTTTGCTTTACAGATAGATGAGATTACAAAGTCAGGGTGTTTGAATAAGCCATCGACGGTAGGAACAAATTCTCTGAATTATCTTTCATAGAACCAATATCATTTTACTTTGACAATATCATCATTCTCTAATGACGTGGTGTGTATTCAACCATGTTATACTTGATAGAGATGAGCGAGTCCACCGAAGTGGATTTTTGATCCGAATTTCAGGTTAAATTTGATTCGCTGTGAAGCCGAATTTTCTAATGCTTCGTGGTAGTGAATCGATTTAACCTGAAATAGTGTAAAAATCGAAAAAATCAAACTTACCTCCTTCATTTGCTTGTGACGAGCTGGCTACCTCCATCTTGATTGAAGATCTTGCCTGAAATCCCGTGCATGGTGACATATGATGTCATGAGCAAATGGAGGAGGTAAGTATGATTTTGAAGTTTGATTTAATTTTTTATGTTCCTTTTACACTGTTTTTACACTCAGATGTCACAATCATGTATGAACGCGGCAGGGGTACAATAATGGGGGTGGCGCTATCGCAGCGCCCTGTAATGGCACCTGCTACTTTTAAAAAAAATGTGATTCTTGACAAAGTAATTCGTCACTAAGCAAATTCTTTTGTAAAATTCGGCAAAGCAGCCAAATCGAATTTTCTAAAACTTTGCTAATCTCTAATACTTGATGTATCATCCTAGACAATGAGATTTATCAGTAATCCACAACATACTTAAAGGAAATGTATCACCTTCATATATATTTTTTAATAATTACAACCAAATTTTGAAAAATATTCTTTTTTTAATTTGATTTCATTTCTTGGTTGTACATTTTTTATACTACATTCTGCACATGATTGTGGGGGCTGCCATCTTGCCTGAGCTGCTTTTAACTTCATTCAGAAATATGTCATAGAAACCTGTAGACCGGAAATGTTTATTGATTACTATGGCAGAGTGTTGTACGCATGCTCTGTGGCCTGTACAAAAGTCATTGCGCAGGGAGGGGGAGAACATGAGCTGTGATTATCCACTATTGTGAATGGTGAATCCTGTGTTAGGCTCCATTCACACGTCCGCAACGTGTTTTGCAGATACACGGAGCCGCAAAGCACGGAAAGCGGCAATGTGCGTTCCGCATTTTGCGGACTGCACATTGCCGGCACTAATAGAATATGCAATTGCGGACAAGAATAGGACATGTTCTATTTTTTTGCGGAACGGAAGTGCGGATCCGCAATTCCGTGTCCGGGCAGCACATCGTGCTGCCCCATAGGAATGAATGGGTCCGCAATTCCGTTCCGCAAAATGCAGAACGAAATTGCGGACGTGTGAATGGAGACTTATCTATAGTGATATCTTACATTGTTATCCAGCCTCTGATAACAATGTAAGAACAGGAAATTTCAGTTGATTATGAGGCCTCCTAGTTATTGTAATAACTGCACGATTTTTAAAATATAGTTGAAATAGATTTAACGTAATAAATTGACTGAAATTCTAATAACACATTATTTTTAAATTATGTGCTGGCATTATAAAATCAGCAGTCACATCTTACAAAAAATTTAAAAAAATGCATTTTTATTATTAAATACATTTTATTGCACATACTTTACATAAAAGCAAGAAAAAAAATTATTAGGTATCCACAAACATGACCGAAATAACATGAACAACTCATTTAACAGGTTATCCAGTGTGAAATATGTACAACTTAACGCTTTTGCTACCAGCGCTATACATGTGCGGCGCTGGAGTGATGGGCAAACATGCCGCCCGCTCGCACATGCAGCAGGCACCATGGCCGACAGGTCTCCGCTGTTTCAAACAGCAGAGACCCGCGGCTAATGACCGCAACTGGCAATAATGCCGAACGCAGTCATTAAGGCCTTTAAGATGCCGTGATCAAGTGAGATCACAGCATATAAAAGGTGAAAAACCTCTTGCGCCTCCGGGCTTCTTATCAGCATCTTCTGCGGTCAATGAGGATGCCGGTAATATATAATATAAAAATATAAAAATATTTACGCCAAACTGAAAAATGGATCAAAATGTCCGATTTGCTATTTTTTCATCATTTCTCTTAACCAATGTAATAAAATGCAATCAAAAAGTCACACACTGCAAAATGGTATTAATAAAAACGACAGATTGTCCTGCAAAAAAATGAGCCCCCACACAGTGCTGCAGACATAAAGCTATTGGGGTCAGTATATGGTGATATCAAAAAATTGTAAAGTTTACATTTATTTTTACACTATTTAGACATAAAAAAAACTATACCTATGTGATATCATTGTAATCGTACTGACCCAGAGAATGAAGGGCATCGGTCAGTTTTGCCACAAAGGGAACGCCATAGGGACAAAACCCGTTAAACGGTGGAGGAATTGCATTTTTTTTCCCTTCCAGCTTCCCACTACATTGTATGCCATATTAAAAGGTGGCATTAGAAAGTACATCTTGTCCCGCAAAAGATAAGACCTCACATGGCTTTGTGAAGTGAAAAATAAAAAAGTTATAGCTCAAGGAAGATAGAAAAGCAAAATGAAAATGCAATAATGAAAAAACCTCAGTATTTCATTAAACAATAAAGTTAAAAAAGCAATTCTCAAAAAACACCTTTTCTATATTTGCAATGCAAAAAGATATATATACATTCAAGTAATTTATATTTACCCTCAAACAGCACCAAACAATTGCAATTTCTCTTGCACAAAACTACTCCTTATACAGCCATGTCAATGAAAAAACGAAAAAGTTACAGCTGCTTAAACATGGAAAGGCAAACACTGGAAACAGTGGCTGGTCACTAAGTGGTTGAACCGTACCCAATAACTAAAGGTGGTCAAGCTTAAAAAGAAGACCACATTCTTCAATGCTTAATTGCTCATGCCATCATGAATAACGTATCAAAGGTGCATTTAATTCCCATTCTTCATGCTGGAAGCCTTCACTGCCTCTCTTAGGGCTTGTTCACAAATTGGCAAATTGCGGTCCGCAATGCACGGGCACTGACCGTGTGCCAGCCGCTTAGGGATCGCGGCCCCATTCACTTGAATGGGTCAGCGATCCGTCGGTTCCGCAAAAAGATATAGCAAGTTCTATCTTTTTACGGTGCAGAGGCACGGAACGGAACCCCAGAAAGGACTCTGTAGTGTTCCGTTCTTCCGTTCAGCACCGTTCCGCATCTCCGGATTTGCGGACCCATTGAAATGAATGGGTCAGCATCCGTGATGCGGAATGCACATGGAACGGTCCGCAATACGGCAACAGGCTTCACACAGTCGCGTGAATGAGCCCTTAGCCTGTAGGAGGGACAACTTCCATGTTTGCCTGTTTCTAACCCTATTGAACTATAGACATGAGAAGAATCTTTTGCTCACAAATTCTCGCTTTGCTTCCTCAAAATACAAGGGTTTACAAAAAGAAAAAAGATGTTATTTCTATAAAGCATAGCCTGGGAATAAGGCTTACAAAAGTGTTGGCTCTAGAACAGGCACTTTATTCCTGCTCCATTATCTTATAACCTGAGTAAGCAAAGAGGTATCTCCCAAGAAAGAGAACCATACTGACGAGGGACAAGCACCCCGAAAAATCCGTCTACGGATAGATATCTAGCCTGGCTGTTTTCTCAGATTTGTTGGAAAGTCAGATCTTGACTCATAAGGAGCCACTTCCAAGAGGTGGCGCTAGCGAGATGGTTCTCTTTCTAGGGAGATGCTTCTTTGCATATTTGTTTCCTACGGAGAACTGCCAATAAGTCAACACACCCTGGAGTGCCTCCAGTTAGGCCTCTTTCACACCACCGTTTTTTTTTTTTTTTCCCGTTTACGGGCCGTTTTTTGCATTCCGTACACGGTCCATTTACAAAACCATTCATTTTAATGGTTCCGCAAAAAAAAAGGAATGTACTCCATATGCATTCCATTTCCGTATTTTCGTTTTTCCGTTCCGTTTAAAGATAGAACATGTCCAATTATTGCCTGCAAATCACGTTCTGTGGCTCCATTCAAGTCAATGGGTCCGAAAAAAAAAACAGAACACATACGGAAATGCATCCGTATGTCTTCCGTATCCGCTCCGTTTTTGCTGAACCATCTATTGAAAATTTTATGTCCAGCCAAATTTTTTCTATGTAATTACTGTATACTGTATATACCATAGGGAAAAATGGAACGGAAAAACGATACAGAAACAGAAACACAACGAAAAAAAAAAACTGAACAACAGATCCGTGAAAAACGGACCGCAAAACACTGAAAAAGCCATACGGTTGTATGAAAGAGGCCTAAGTCTCCATACAGGACTGGTCTATTTAAGGAAATTCTGCACCCCGCCTAAGCCGCCTATTAACTGAGTATAAAGGCTGCTTCACACGAGCGGATGGCTTGGCTGTCATTCACGCTGCGGATGACACGCACGGCATCCGCTCGTGTGAAAGAGCCCTAAGGGGAGGTTGTTATGCAGGGACAGAGAAAGCGAAGGCTGATAACTGAAGAGATTGGTGCAGAAAGAGGAGATCATGACCATATACCAGAATAAGGCTACTTTTCCATATGGGTTTTGGTTTCAGGTTTTGGGATCCGGCAGAAGATCTCAAATCCTGACCAAAACGATTCAGTTTTGATTACACATCAGGATACATCCCTTCCGTTAGGATGCAGTTGTGTGAAATCGAAACGGATCATAAATACATTAGGATCCTTAAAAAAAATGAACCGCCACCATTGACTTACATTGTTTTCAGTGACGGATCCAGTTTTGTGTCCGGTCACAAGACGGAATGCTGACGGGACGGAAGGCCTCCTGATGCATCCTGAACGGATCTCTTTCCATTCAGAATGCATGGGGCCAAACGGAACCATTTTGGCATGGTTTGGAGATCCTCTTCCGGATCTCAAAACTGAAATGCCAAAACACATATGTGAAAGTAGCCTAAGAGCTGTGGGAATGATCTGCTCACGGACATGATATGCTAGAGCTTGCCAATGAAACTGGTCAAAATCAACAAGGAAATTAGGAATGCCTTATGTTGGTATACACAGTCTTCGTCTGTCGTAGGCCAGTCTCACATGTGCTTATTAAAGAGGACCTGTTACCTCTCCTGGTATTCCCCATGTAATGCCAGCAGTTTGAAATGAAGGTCCAGATGGGTGCTACCAGTTGGGGGGGGGGGGGTCGCTGCAAAGCCTGACATTATCCAATCAGTGCTCCCTGTGTCAAACAGTGCAGGGACACACCCACAACTGGTAACACCCATCTGGACCTTCATTTCAAACTGCTAATTCTTTCATAACTTTTAGCAGGAATAATAAAGGGATGACATATTATAGAGTCATAACAATAAAGGCTCCAGAATTGTTATTACATAAGGGATGCAAGTAGTTACTACATCAGACATGTCAGGAGAGGGGACAGCTCCTTTTTAAGGGCAGTTGACCTCGTACACATAGATGTGAGTGATGACAATCTCTGTACAGCACTGTGGAATATGTTATATAAATGATTATAAGTAAGTATATGGTAACTATTCAACTCATCCGCCTTTCTCATGTTCTTTCAGGAAATTACTAGCTGTATAACGGTAAATATTCACCATTAACACGTCGGCTTTTACAGTTTTCTATAACCCTTTACTGTAGTGAATCTCAGCACTGTCATCCAGCTAATTCAGATGCTTCCACAATTCTGCACTTGACGGCACAGGCCAAAATGTGAGGCCCACAATGCATGACGTCAGGATGGTAGTGGTGGTGGTGACCCTGATAGTGGTAGTAGTACTCACAGTTCATGGTGGCAATCTTCCCTCTGGCACTCTCCAGGCTGTGCACAGTGAAAAGAGGGCACACCCTTTCTTCATTCAGGGAACTCCCTGGCTTTATGGGGTTCCTGCCCAGTGACAGTTGGGGAGCCCTTGTGAACTGTAAGAAGCAATGATCAGGCCTTGTTTATTTGCAAAACATAAAAGGGGTCAATTACTTTATTGGGCGTATATCTGGTGCAGATTTGCGCTGCAATCTCAGATTTTTCCCTGGTGACGCTAGGTCTAAAAAAGGGGGGGTGTGGTGTGGGCAGGGAAGGGATGGGCCTGGTTTAGGCGTAGAAAATGGTCTAAGGCCCCTTTCACACGGGCGAGATTTCCGCGCGGGTGTGATGCGGGAGGTGAACGCATTGCACCCGCACTGAATCCGGACCCATTCACTTCTATGGGGCTGTGCACATAGCAGTGATTTTCACGCATCACTTGTGCGTTGCGTGAAAATCGCAGCATGCTCCTCTTTGTGCGTTTTTCACGCAACGCAGGCCCCATAGAAGTGAATGGGGCTGCGTTAAAATCGCAAGCATCCGCAAGCAAGTGCGGATGCAGTGCGATTTTCACGCACGGTTGCTAGGAGATGATCGGGATGGGGACCCGATCATTATTATTTTCCCTTATAACATGGTTATAAGGGAAAATAATAGCATTCTGAATACAGAATACATAGTACAATAGGGCTGAAGGGGTTCAAAAAATATAAAAAATAATTTAACTTACCTTAATCCACTTGCTCGCGCAGCCGGCTTCTCTTCTGTCTTCATCTTTGTTGTGCACAGGAAAAGGACCTGTGGTGACGTCACTACGCTCCTCACATGGTCCGTCACATGATCCACCACCATGGAAACGATCATGTGATGGACCATGTGATGAGCGCAGTGACGTCATCAAAGGTCCTATTCCTCAGAAGAAGACAGAAGAGAAGCCGGGCTGCGCGAACAAGTGGATTAAGGTGAGTTAAATTATTTTTTATTTTTTTAACCCCTCCAGCGCTATTGTACTATGCATTCTGTATTAAGAATGCTATTATTTTCCCTTATAACCATGTTATAAGGGAAAATAATACAATCTGCACAACACCTAACCCAAACTCGAACTTCAGTGAAGAAGTTCGGGTTTGGGTACCAAACATGACGATTTTTCTCACGCGCGTGCAAAACGCATTACAATGTTTTGCACTCGCGCAGAAAAATTGCCAAAAACATGACGCCCGTGTGAAAGAGGCCTAAATGTAAGATAGCAAGGAAGCCGTCTTACATTTAGAAGTGGTGGTGGATCCACCGAAGATATGTAGAGGCCGGCGCCTCTACTTAACTTTGGCGATCCACCACCAGCTATAGGGAATATTAAAGGGAACCTGTCACCTGGATTTTGGGTATAGAGCTGAGGACATGGGCTGCTAGATGGCCGCTAGCACATCCGCAATACCCAGTCCCCATAGCTCTGTGTGCTTTTATTGTGTAAAAAAAATGATTTGATACATATGCAAATTGACCTGAGATGAGTCAGAGCTTGAAAATATGACTCTTCTCTGGTCACACAAGTAAGATATGACTCTTTTATGTTAATTTGCATATGTATCAAATCAGTTTTTTTGACACAATAAAAGCACACAGAGCTATGGGGACTGGGTATTGCGGATGTGCTAGCAGCCATCTAGCAGCCCATGTCCTCAGCTCTATACCCAAAATCCAGGTGACAGGTTCCCTTTAAGACCGGCGTCTAAAACGCTGGTCTTAATAAATGACCCCCAAAGTCTCACTTTACTGAATAGATAATGGGAGTAGTAGTTCATACAGCAGCAAAAGGCATAGTTCAAAAGTATATTACTAATGACCCTGCTCCCCCCTCCCTGTCACCCCACTAGTGACCCTGCTCCCCCCTCCTCCTGTCACCCCACTAGTGACCCTGCTCCCCCCTCCTCCTGTCACCCCACTAGTGACCCTGCTCCCCCCTCCTCCTGTCACCCCACTAGTGACCCTGCTCCCCCCTCCTCCTGTCACCCCACTAGTGACCCTGCTCCCTCCTCCTCCTGTCACCCCACTAGTGACCCTGCTCCCTCCCCCCTGTCACCCCACTAGTGACCCTGCTCCCCCCTCCTCCTGTCACCCCACTAGTGACCCTGCTCCCCACTCCTCCTGTCACACCACTAGTGACCCTGCTCCCCCCTCCTCCTGTCACCCCACTAGTGACCCTGCCCCCCCTCCTCCTGTCACCCCACTAGTGACCCTGCTCCCCCCTCCTCCTCTCACCCCACTAGTGACCCTGCTCCCTCCTCCTTCTGTCACCCCACTAGTGACACTGCTCCCCCTCCCCCTGTCACACCACTAGTGACCGTGCTCCCTCTTCCTCATGTCACCCCACTAGTGACCCTGCTCCTCCCTCCTCCTCTCACCCCACTAGTGACCCTGCTCCCCCCTACTCCTCTCACCCCACTAGTGACCCTGCTCCCTCCTCCTTCTGTCACCCCACTAGTGACGCTGCTGCCCCCTCCACCTGTCACCCCACTAGTGACCCTGCTCCCCCCCTCCTCCTGTCACCCCACTAGTGACCCTGCTCCCCCCTCCCCCTGTCACCCCACTAGTGACCCTGCTCCCCCTCCCCCTGTCACCCCACTAGTGACCCTGCTCCCCCCTCCTCCTGTCACCCCACTAGTGACCCTGCCCCCCCTCCTCCTGTCACCCCACTAGTGACCCTGCTCCCCCTCCTCCTGTCACCCCACTAGTGACCCTGCTTCCCCTCCTCCTGTCACCCCACTAGTGACCCTGTGCCCCCCTCCTCCTGTCACCCCACTAGTGACCCTGCTCCCACCTCCTCCTGTCACCCCACTAGTGACCCTGCTCCCTCCTCCTCCTGTCACCCCACTAGTGACCCTGCTCCCCCCTCCTCCTGTCACCCCACTAGTGACCCTGCTCCCCCCTCCTCCTGTCACCCCACTAGTGACCCTGCTCCCCCCTCCTCCTATCACCCCAGTAGTGACCCTGCTCCCCCTCCTCCTGTCACCCCACTAGTGACCCTGCTCCCACCTCCTCCTGTCACCCCACTAGTGACCCTGCTCCCCCTCCTCCTGTCACCCCACTAGTGGTCCTGCGCCCCCCTCCTCCTGTCACCCCACTAGTGACCCTGCGCCCCCCTCCTCCTGTCACCCCACTAGTGACCCTGCCCCCGTCCTCCTGTCACCCCACTAGTGACCCTGCTCCCCTTCCTCCTGTCACCCCACTAGTGACACTGCTCCCCCTCCTCCTGTCACCCCACTAGTGACCCTGCATCCCCCCTCCTCCTGTCACCCCACTAGTGACCCTGCTCCCACCTCCTCCTGTCACCCCACTAGTTACACTGCTCCCCCTCCTCCTGTCACCCCACTAGTGACCCTGCTCCCCCCTCCTCCTGTCACCCCACTAGTTACACTGCTCCCCCTCCTCCTGTCACCCCACTAGTGGCCCTGCGCCCCCCTCCTCCTGTCACCCCACTAGTGACCCTGCTCCCACCTCCTCCTGTCACCCCACTAGTGACACTGCTCCCCCTCCTCCTGTCACCCCACTAGTGACCCTGCGCCCCCCTCCTCCTGTCACCCCACTAGTGACCCTGCCCCCGTCGTCCTGTCACCCCACTAGTGACCCTGCCCCCGTCGTCCTGTCACCCCACTAGTGACCCTGCTCCCCCTCCTCCTGTCACCCCACTAGTGACACTGCTCCCCCTCCTCCTGTCACCCCACTAGTGACCCTGCTCCCTCCTCCTCCTGTCACCCCACTAGTGACCCTGCTCCCCCTTTTCCTGTCACTCCACAGGGAAGAAGCTGAATAGACTCCACCGACTATGATGGGATCCTTTCAGTTTCTGTTCGGGATCCTGTCTTTTTACCGGACACAGAAGTTCTGCATACAAGGCTTTCTTGTCTGGTCTTTCAACAGAATCTGCAACAGAGACTCCAAACGCAGCCTCCAGCGCAGATTTGAAGGCTACGTATTATGTGTATTAGTAATGCTCACAGGTGCCCCCTCACAGTGTTTGCATTTCTCTCCGGCAAAGCTACCTGGTTCTGGCCCGTGAAATGTATACCATGTCTAGCGCGGCCCTCAGACAGAAAATGGTTGGGCACCACTGGTGTACACAACTAAAACTCAGCAACGGGCCATGATTAAATGAGAAATAAACCTG
Organism: Bufo bufo; assembly: GCF_905171765.1. NCBI lineage: Eukaryota > Metazoa > Chordata > Amphibia > Anura > Bufonidae > Bufo > Bufo bufo. Next base: position 43,077,257 of record NC_053397.1, on the reverse strand, counting down.
CAACTTGTAATAATATACTTTTTTGACTTTTAGGCTATCGTTAAGGGCTTGCCAACTTTACTGGACTGTGTGGTAAAGAACTAAATGTATTGTTTATGTTGGCAAATGAATGAGTTGAATGTAATGAGCAAGTCCGTTCATACGTACATCACATCCTCTAAAAAGTGTTATTTTAGCACTAGCCTCTACCTGCTGTTCTCTAGAAGAACGGAGAGGGTCTGACTAGTGCCATTAGTTATGCCCTACAGACGGGCGCACACATAGATATCCGCATCCATAGCAAACGTAGCTTAGCAATGACAGCTTGGAAAACCCCTTTGCACTCGGCTCCCCCTAGTGGCTGCAGACAAAGGCAGGAGGAGTGTGTGGAGGGGTCTGCGCTATGGTGAATGCCTCACAGTCTAAAGATTAACAGTATTATCACTACATCTGACATAAACTGTCAATCAAGATTTATTTCGGTTGGTTAAAGTATTATGCAGGATAGGCAGACCGGAAATGAATTGTCCACTTCATTCAAGTTGTCACAAGGATGGGAGATAGAACGTTGCACTGCGTTGACAAGCGCACATTTAGTTTCAGGTACCTGGGGACAGATTCCCTTTAGAGCCGCAGTACATATGAAAGAGATTCCCATTTTGAAGGGCAGCAAGGCTCATGCACTTTTGACATTTCTATAGTTTTCTCATTCTAAAGGCTCATGCACACAGCTGTAGCCGTATATGTGGTCCACAGACTGAGAATCCTACAAAACACGGATACCGCCCGTATGCCTTGTGCATTTTGTGAATCAGTACGTGCTGCCCTTAGTTAGAACTGCAAAACGGACAAGTATAGGACATGTCTTTTTTTGGGGGGGTTTTTGCGGGCCCGCGGAATAGACGTACATGTGCTGCGGCCCCATTGAAATGAATGGTACTAAAACTATGGTTGTGCGCATGAACCCTAAATCTGTAAATGTTACTTATTCTATCCGAGGAGTGACTTGTGTCATTATATTATTCTCCAGCTTGATGAAACGACATGTAAACTTCTTAACATGATCCTGGGAAATCTTGTGCCGATTAAACTCGATACGAATCTGGTAATTACATTCTACTTCACCTTACATACTCTCAGCATCAATTTAAAGCATTTCCTATTGAATATGAGCTACAACTAAATGTTCTCACCTCCATCCATCTGGTTAGCAGTCAGTGGTTTAGGAATTGAAGAAAAGCGACAAAGTACAGTAAAAAGAAAGGCATTGCCTATATACAGCTCGCCTGGTACATAGGTCTGTCCTCACCTTTCCTCTTGGCATATCCTGATGTGTGGCATGAAATAACCAGCTTTGAAAAGAAACGTGATTTGCAGTACTCTGTTGGGAGATGCATATGCTATCTCTGTCTGTGTTTGGCCACCCAGTGGTTGCGGGCTGCATTGCAGCCTGTGGAGGATTTTGCTAGGGCACTGCAATATTGTGTCAAATTTGTATTGTGAGATATTGGAATCCTTCATAAAATTCAAGAAAATGTATAGGTGGGCTCATCTGTATTTCATTTACATCAACAAGCTGTTATTAAGTGGATGTGGATCTGCTGTGTCATTTGAACAGATTGGTTTTAGACTACTACTAAGGGTACTAAGTTGCTCCCCTGGTCTTCACCCTTTAACCCCTATACTAGATCTGGACTCCACTGCAGGGGATCTACCAGACCGCTACCTGTTGGATTAGACTCAGTCTGTAGACTGCTGAGCTACAATGGCCAACAGAGACTGGTGCAAGGCACAGGGGGATCAGGCAAAAAAACCGCAGTCAGGGACAGGCCGAGGTACGGCAGGCAGAGTTTATGCAAAACAAAAACAGTCTTGAGGGTTAAGGCCGGCAGCTCTTGGTTAATACAGAGATCTGGTCAGGAAGTGAAGTGTTAAATCCAGAAGTCAGGTAAAAGTCAGTACATGGACAGAGAAACAAGCTAAAGTTGTGGCTGTTCCCAACATATGGCGTGGAGCGGTGTTGGGCATGGACCCCTACCGTGATACAAGCCTATTATTATTTTTTTAAACCTGTTTGACCACATTTGATAATTACTCTACCTGCACTGTATCAGGCGAGTCCTGGCACTTCTGAGTGTGCCACGACCTACCTCAACCGGACGCATAATAAAAAATAACCTGGACTTTTAATTTACTTCTCCCTTTCTTGTTTCCGCTTTAAATCAGTGTAAGTGGTTGAGAGGTTGGTATCAGCCTGTGTAACGGAACAGCTCTGAGAGATCACAGGACTGAAGTTAGAAATACAACTACATGAAATGTCACATATTACAGACAGATTGTTCATTAGGATTAAAATAATATATTGTATTTTCTTCCTTACATGATAAGCTGACAGGCGTGGTGAACTATCTGCCTTGTGGAACGGTAAGATTAAACATTTGAAGAATTCTTGCATATGCTTCATGTATCATTTACATTTAAACTTATTTTTTTAGAATATTTATTTGACTTGAGATGTAGTTAGGCAGAGAAACAGACAGACAGAAATAAAGACATAGAGAAAGACAGATAGATAAATAGATAGACACATAGACAGATAGATAGAGGCAAGGAAGGTGTTAAAACAATAAAGGAAATACACTTAAAGAGGTATTCAGGTGTGGCATGTAATCCCTCATCCACAGGCTAGCAGGTAACTTACTAGATGTGTGCATGTCCTACCACTGGGATCCCCACCCATCACAAGAATGGGGACCCAGGGCCCTGCGGGGCCCCCCAAAATGAACAGAGAGACAGGTTGGGCATGCACACTCTTCTCTATGGAAGTTCTGGAAATAGTGGAGCGCTTTAGGTCCCCACTGATCTCATAGTTATCCCCTATGCTGTGGACAGAGGATCACTTGCCACAATTGAATACCCTTTTAATGATTCAACCCCCCGCTGCTCCAGCGCCACTGCTCCGATCTTCCTGGCTGGGTGTTGTATATACATGACTGCAGAGGTAATGTGTCCTTATACCGCACATGACTGCTGCAGCCAATCACTGGCCTCAGCAATCTTATACTGACACGTCTGCCCGGACTGCCCATCTGGCAATTCAGACAAATGCCAGATGGGTCGGTGTTCTCAGTGACCAACTCTACTGGGATGGTGCCGACCCTGACTTGTGTTTCTGTGAAGTCTTCATCTTGGGGTGGGCCTGTATGCTTTCAAATGCCAGGGCTGAATTATTGTCCCAGTGCGGCCTTGCAAACTGCAGACATTGAGGCCAGTGATTGGCTGCGGTGGTCACATACAGTATATGGGACATCATTGGTGCAGGCAAGAACATGATGTCACGGCTGCGGGAAGGACCAAAGCAACGATGGTGGAGCAGAGGGGAATGGAAATGGGGAGTACAGCTTCTATTCTGTCCCTGCGTTTTTCTTTTTTTATCTTTTTTAACTTGGAGAACTGCTTTAATGCAACACAACGCATATTAATGAATACAGTATATAAAATATTAATAAAAGAACTTCTATACAATAATATACTATATAATGTTACATGCCGTTATACAAAATTATGCTAATTTTTCTGTTATTAACCTTAATGGAAATATATTTTTCTTTTTAACCAGACATTATTGGGGAAATAGTTGGCAACTACAATGTGCGTTAGAAAGAAACGTATGTATTGAATGAAATTGTTGCTGTACATGTCAAAAAAGACCCAGGTCCATCAAGTGCAACACACAATATAATCCTATAGTGTAGAAGGCAAAACCCCAGCTGACAGACAAATAGCATTAAACCACATCCAAGTCGAGGGTAGAGAGGGGGGTAATTTCAGTCTAGCCTGGTGGTCTAGGACAGTGAGTGGGTTAATGTAGGCATTTGTGGTGGTCTAGGGCAGTGAAAAGATTAATATCAGAATCCCTGGTGGTCTAGTGCAGTGACGTGGTTAATGTCAGAATCGCTGACGTTTATTGCAGCAAAGAGATTATGTCAGGAAACCTGGAGGCTTTGGACCGTGGGGGGGAGGGGGAGGGGGGAGGGTTATTGTGAAAATACCTGATGTTCTAGGACAACAAAAGGTGTTAATGTCAGTACACCGGGTGATCTAGGAGACTGAAGATGTGGAAGTATTAATGCTGGTTACTCAGCTCTCCGGGCTCCAGTGTTATCCAGGCTGTAACTTCCTGTTTTCCTCCTTTCACAGATCATAGAGACTAGGGCAAACTGTGCAGCTGTAACAGTATGGCTGCACAGTTCTCTCTATGGTCAGGAAGAACAATTCAGGAGTGATCTGCCCAGTCACTACAAAGACAGTCAGCATATGACAAGGCCTTAAGGTTCACCTTGCCAAGGGGCCTGGTCACAATTGTGACTGCTGTGACCCCCTATAGCTATGTCACTTAACCCTTTTGGTAGTTTACTGGTTAGAGAGACCCGATCTAAGAATGTTCCATCAATAACTACCCTCTGTTTTGCATTATTGAGCCATCTGTTAGGTAGATTTCACACACATCAGTGATTGTGAGCCAAAACCAGGTATAGTCCCGAAACACTGGCACAAATCTTTCCTTTACACCTTATCTCTGTGAAGGCTTCTGGTTTTGGCTCACAATCACTGATGGAAATCACTGACCAAATACTGACCAAACACTGACTGCATGAAAGCATTCTCACTATCCTGCATCTTCTGGTAGTCTGTGTGTCTGGAAAGTAAATCTATGGCCACCATGAGGTGGGAGGCAATGTCCTTCGCACTAAGCCCATCGATACTTTTCCAAAGGGTGTTGAGGCAGAAAAATGCAACATAAAGCTGGACCGTGTAAGATGATGAACATGATTTTTTATTTATTTTTTGCAGACATCATGCATGATGCAAAGAAAATCTTCGATTTCAAACCACCTTACCTAATTACCTTTCGCTTTCATAAAAAAAAAATCTAAAAAAAAATGTCATCTTAGCCATACTCTCCTCCCTTTACTCCTGGAATCATTTCAAATAAACTCGCAGCAAATAAACATCCTGTGCGTCTTATTTCTGATGTTTATAAAAAGCTGGGACCAAATACATGAAGGGTCTGTAGCTGGATTGGGGTGATTCAACTGCAGCCCCCTCTGCACTTTGATTGACAGGGCCAAGCAGTGTAAATGTGATCACACCCGGCCCTGTCAATCAAAGTGCAGGGGTTCTGCAGTTGCAGAGTCAGCAGAGCCTCTAGGTGTAACGACAACGCCCCCGTTGCTCCTAGAGCCTCATTTGCATGTATTAAAACATAATTTCTCTCAGCAATGCGGACACATGTGAACATGGGACCAACACAGATGCCTTCAGCTGCCAAGCGCACATGTAACAGGTCAGCCAGTGTCATAGGTGCAGATCTGAGGACAGATGTCCGTTAACATACAGACCCAGACCAGCAGGGGGAGCTCTATGGGTCACAAAATATAGTACACATAGGTATTTCTGCCTGCAGGTGGCGCACTTGCATTAGGCTGTTTATCTCTGGTATGTGCCTGTACATATAATATTTGGTTCTCGTATTTGATCTTCCGGTTCTTTAGAAACATTTTGGAAATGGAAGTGAAAGGAGAATAGGGACGCTCCTGTGGTTCAAACAGGTGGATCCGGCGTGCAGGGAGCCGCTTCTTGTGGTGGCTATGACAACCGGGCGGAGCGTTGTCATGGAAACTCCCAGGCGTCTGAGAAGGGACTGTCAGTGATCCGGGTGTAATGTCCTAGGACGTGACCCGGGAGCTGTGTGCAGTCATGTCAGTGTCTGAGGGCCCTCCACTATCTGTGGGGCCCAATCTCCACAGAAGAACAGCACCAAACGGCCATATTAGCGCCGGACACACTGCCACACACCATCAGCTGTGGCAAGCGATCTTGTGCTCCTTTACTTCTCTCTTACTTCTAGCCCTGCATACAAATACATCATTACACATTCTGAGCAGCATAAGAATAGATAAGCTTTAACACTCACATATTGTGAATGGTGGATCATGTCTTATCTATACACAGAGGTGATATCATTACAGGCAGGATTAGAATGACAGATAAGCAGGTAACTGCAGTAAAGTGTTCTGTACAGACCAAGGAGTGGCGCCTATAAGGCTTAGAGGTCAGGGATGCAGGATTTTATGGTTTTTCTTTAAATATAGATATTGACATGGAGAATTACAACTAACATCATCAAACATTATTTAACCACCTCCGGACCGCCGAACGCAGCGACGCGTCCTGGAGGTGGTTGATTCATTCCGCCTGGACGCGCCGGCGCGTCCTCTCGCGAGACGCGAGATTTCCTGTGAACGCGCGCACACAGGCGCGCACGTTCACAGGAACGGAAGGTAAGCGAGTGGATCTCCAGCCTGCCAGCGGCGATCGTTCGCTGGCAGGCTGGAGATGTGATTTTTTTAACCCCTAACAGGTATATTAGACGCTGTTATGATAACAGCGTCTAATATACCTGCTACCTGGTCCTCTGGTCGTCCCTTTTGTTTGGATCGACCACCAGAGGACACAGGTAGCTCAGTAATATGTAGCACCAAGCACCACACTACACTACACCCCCCCGTCACTTATTAACCCCTTATTCACCCCTGATCACCCCAGATCACCCCATATAGACTCCCTGATCACCCCCCTGTCATTGATAACACCCTGTAAGGCTCCATTTAGAGGTCCGTATGAATTTTACGGATCCACTGATAGATGGATCGGATCCGCAAAACACATACGGACGTCTGAATGGAGCCTTACAGGGGAGTGATCAATGACGGAGGTGATCACCCCATATAGACTCCCTGATCACCCCCCTGTCATTGATTACCCCCCTGTCATTGATCACTCCCCTGTAAGGCTCCATTCAGACGTCCGTATGATTTTTACGGATCCACTGATAGATGGATCGGATCCGCAAAACCAATACAGACGTCTGAATGGAGCCTTACAGGTGGGTGATCACCCCATATAGACTCCCTGATCACCCCCCTGTCATTGATCACCCCCCTGTCATTGATAACCCCCTGTAAGGCTCCATTCAGACATCCGTATGATTTTTACGGATCCACTGATAGATGGATCGGATCCGCAAAACTAATACAGACGTCTGAATGGAGCCTTACAGGTGGGTGATCACCCCATATAGACTCCCTGATCACCCCCCTGTCATTAATCACCCCCCTGTCATTGATAACCCTCTGTAAGGCTCCATTCAGACATCCGTATGATTTTTACGGATCCACTGATAGATGGATCGGATCCGCAAAACCAATACAGACGTCTGAATGGAGCCTTACAGGTGGGTGATCACCCCATATAGACTCCCTGATCACCCCCCTGTCATTGATCACCCCCCTGTCATTGATAACCCCCTGTAAGGCTCCATTCAGACATCCGTATGATTTTTACGGATCCACTGATAGATGGATCGGATCCGCAAAACTAATACAGACGTCTGAATGGAGCCTTACAGGTGGGTGATCACCCCATATAGACTCCCTGATCACCCCCCTGTCATTAATCACCCCCCTGTCATTGATAACCCCCTGTAAGGCTCCATTCAGACATCCGTATGATTTTTACGGATCCACTGATAGATGGATCGGATCCGCAAAACCAATACAGACGTCTGAATGGAGCCTTACAGGTGGGTGATCACCCCATATAGACTCCCTGATCACCCCCCTGTCATTGATAACCCCCTGTAAGGCTCCATTCAGACATCCGTATGATTTTACGGATCCACTGATAGATGGATCGGATCCGCAAAACACATACGGACGTCTGAATGGAGCCTTACAGGGGAGTGATCAATGACGGAGGTGATCACCCCATATAGACTCCCTGATCACCCCCCTGTCATGGATCACCCCCTGTCATTGATCACCCCCCAGTCATTGATCACCCCCCTGTAAGGCTGCATTCAGATGTCCGTATGATTTTTACGGATCCACTGATACATGGATCGGATCCGCAAAACACATACGGACATCTGAATGGAGCCTTACAGGGGGGTGATCACCCCATATAGACTCCCTGATCACCCCCCTGTCATTGATTACCCCCCTGTCATTGATCACCCCCCTGTCATTGATCACCTCCCTGTCATTGATCACCTCCCTTTCATTGATCACCCCCCTGTAAGGCTGCATTCAGATGTCCGTATGATTTTTACGGATCCACTGAATACATGGATCGGATCCGCAAAACACATACGGACATCTGAATGGAGCCTTATAGGGGGGTGATCAATGACAGGGGGGTGATCACCCCATATAGACTCCCTGATCACCCCCCTGTCATTGATCACCCCCCTGTCATTGATCACCCCCCTGTCAGGCTCCATTCAGACATTTTTTTGGCCCAAGTTAGCGGAAATAATTACTTTTTTTCTTACAAAGTCTCATATTCCACTAACTTGTGTCAAAAAATAAAATCTCTCTTGAACTCACCATACCCCTTACGGAATCCAAATGCGTAAAATTTTTTAGACATTTATATTCCAGACTTCTTCTCACGCTTTAGGGCCCCTAGAATGCCAGGGCAGTATAAATACCCCACATGTGACCCCATTTCGGAAAGAAGACACCCCAAGGTATTCCGTGAGTGGCATATTGAGTCCATGAAAGATCGAAATTTTTGTCCCAAGTTAGCGGAAAGGGAGACTTTGTGAGAAAAAAAAAAATATATATCAATTTCCGCTAACTTGTGCCAAAAAAAATAAAAATTCTATGAACTCGCCATGCCCCTCATTGAATACCTTGGGGTGTCTTCTTTCCAAAATGGGGTCAAATGTGGGGTATTTATACTGCCCTGGCATTCTAGGCGCCCTAAAGCGTGAGAAGAAGTCTGGGATCCAAATGTCTAAAAATGCCCTCATAAAATGAATGTGGGCCCCTTTGCGCATCTAGGCTGCAAAAAAGTGTCACACATCTGGTATCGCCGTACTCAGGAGAAGTTGGGCAATGTGTTTTGGGGTGTCATTTTACATATACCCATGCTGGGTGAGATAAATATCTTGGTCAAATGCCAACTTTGCATAAAAAATGGGAAAAGTTGTCTTTTGCTGAGATATTTCTCTCACCCAGCATGAGTATATGTAAAAAGACACCCCAAAACACATTGCCCAACTTCTCCTGAATACGGCGATACCACATGTGTGACACTTTTTTGCAGCCTAGGTGGGCAAAGGGGCCCACATTCCAAAGAGCACCTTTCGGATTTTACAGGTCATTTACCTACTTACCACACATTAGGGCCCCTGGAAAATGCCAGGGCAGTATAACTACCCCACAAGTGACCCCATTTTGGAAAGAAGACACCCCAAGGTATTCCGTGAGGGGCATGGCGAGTTCCTAGAATTTTATATTTTTTGTCACAAGTTAGCGGAAAATTATGTGTTTTTTTTTTTTCCTTACAAAGTCTCATATTCCACTAACTTGTGACAAAAAATAAAAACTTCCATGAACTCACTATGCCCATCACGAAATACCTTGGGGTGTCTTCTTTCCAAAATGGGGTCACTTGTGGGGTAGTTATACTGCCCTGGCATTTTAGGGGCCGAATGCGTGAGAAGTGGTTTGAAATCAAAATCTGTAAAAAATGGCCGGTGAAATCCGAAAGGTGCTCTTTGGAATGTGGGCCCCTTTTCCCACCTAGGCTGCAAAAAAGTGTCACACATGTGGTATCGCTGTACTCAGGAGAAGTTGGGCAATGTGTTTTGGGGTGTCATTTTACATATACCCATGCTGGGTGAGAGAAATATCTTGGCAAAAGACAACTTTTCCCATTTTTTTATACAAAGTTGGCATTTGACCAAGATATTTATCTCACCCAGCATGGGTATATGTAAAATGACACCCCAAAACACATTGCCCAACTTCTCCTGAGTACGGAGATACCACATGTGTGACACTTTTTTGCAGCCTAGGTGGGCAAAGGGGCTACATTCCAAAGAGCACCTTTAGGATTTCACAGGTCATTTACCTACTTACTACACATTAGGGCCCCTGGAAAATGCCAGGGCAGTATAACTACCCCACAAGTGACCCCATTTTGGAAAGAAGACACCCCAAGGTATTGCGTGATGGGTATGGCGAGTTCCTAGAATTTTATATTTTTTGTCACAAGTTAGCGGAAAATGAGGATTCTTTTTTTTTTTTTCTTACAAAGTCTCATATTCCACTAACTTGTGACAAAAAATAAAAACTTCCATGAACTCACTATGCCCATCAAGAAATACCTTGGGGTGTCTTCTTTCCAAAATGGGGTCACTTGTGGGGTAGTTATACTGCCCTGGCATTTTAGGGGCCGAATGCGTGAGAAGTGGTTTGAAATCAAAATCTGTAAAAAATGGCTGGTGAAATCCGAAAGGTGCTCTTTGGAATATGGGCCCCTTTGCCCACCTAGGCTGCAAAAAATTGTCACACATGTGGTATCGCTGTACTCAGGAGAAGTTGGGCAATGTGTTTTGGGGTGTCATTTTACATATACCCATGCTGGGTGAGAGAAATATCTTGGCAAAAGACAACTTTTCCCATTTTTTTATACAAAGTTGGCATTTGACCAAGATATTTATCTCACCCAGCATGGGTATATGTAAAATGACACCCCAAAACACATTGCCCAACTTCTCCTGAGTACGGAGATACCACATGTGTGACACTTTTTTGCAGCCTAGGTGGGCAAAGGGGCTACATTCCAAAGAGCACCTTTAGGATTTCACAGGTCATTTACCTACTTACTACACATTAGGGCCCCTGGAAAATGCCAGGGCAGTATAACTACCCCACAAGTGACCCCATTTTGGAAATAAGACACCCCAAGGTATTCCGTGAGGGGTATGGCGAGTTCCTAGAATTTTATATTTTTTGTCACAAGTTAGCGGAAAATGAGGATTCTTTTTTTTTTTTCCTTACAAAGTCTCATATTCCACTAACTTGTGACAAAAAATAAAAACTTCCATGAACTCACTATGCCCATCAAGAAATACCTTGGGGTGTCTTCTTTCCAAAATGGGGTCACTTGTGGGGTAGTTATACTGCCCTGGCATTTTAGGGGCCGAATGCGTGAGAAGTGGTTTGAAATCAAAATCTGTAAAAAATGGCTGGTGAAATCCGAAAGGTGCTCTTTGGAATATGGGCCCCTTTGCCCACCTAGGCTGCAAAAAAGTGTCACACATGTGGTATCGCTGTACTCAGGAGAAGTTGGGCAATGTGTTTTGGGGTGTCATTTTACATATACCCATGCTGGGTGAGAGAAATATCTTGGCAAAAGACAACTTTTCCCATTTTTTTATACAAAGTTGGCATTTGACCAAGATATTTATCTCACCCAGCATGGGTATATGTAAAATGACACCCCAAAACACATTGCCCAACTTCTCCTGAGTACGGAGATACCACATGTGTGACACTTTTTTGCAGCCTAGGTGGGCAAAGGGTCCCACATTCCAAAGAGCACCTTTCGGATTTCACCGGTCATTTTTTACAGATTTTGATTTCAAACTACTTACCTCACATTTGGGCCCCTAGAATGCCAGGGCAGTATAACTACCCCACAAGTGACCCCATTTTGGAAATAAGACACCCCAAGGTATTCGCTGATGGGCATAGTGAGTTCATAGAAGTTTTTATTTTTTGTCACAAGTTAGTGGAATATGAGACTTTGTAAGAAAAAATAAATAAAAAAAAAATCATAATTTTCCGCTGACTTGTGACAAAAAATAAAAGGTTCTATGAACTCACTATGCCCATCAGCGAATACCTTAGGGTGTCTACTTTCCGAAATGAGGTCATTTGTGGGGTGTTTGTACTGTCTGGGCATTGTAGAACCTTTAGGAAACATGACAGGTGCTCAGAAAGTCAGAGCTGCTTCAAAAAGCGGAAATTCACATTTTTGTACCATAGTTTGTAAACGCTATAACTTTTACCCAAACCATTTTTTTTTTTAATTCAAATATTTAGAGAGGGCTCACCTGCTGCTCAGGCAATGAAAGGGTGCACCTACAAAAGGATTCACCCAATCCTTTGGAAAATTTTAAAGAACAGTTTAGAATAGTAGGGCACACCACCACTTGATGTCACACGGATAATTCAAATATTTATTATAACATATACTGTTTAAGACATATACAATAAAATACAATAAAATTACTAAAACATAAATACTAAAATATAGTCATCAATAATATAATCGGCTAGATTGTAAATGTAGGTTGATATATTCGGCTGGACTGTAATCCTTCTTATGGGTTAATAACCTCAATATAATGTCTCGGAGGATACAGTTCGATCCAATAGTTAATTTCGGTATTTATATGAAAGTCACTTGTATCTGTATGATTTAATGATGAATCGCGGTAATGCCGCAGATAAAACGCTGCCCAATTCCAAGACTTATACCGGAGTGGTTTTACTCACTGTTTTAGATGATGCCGGTTTCCATATCACTCGTGGCGTCCCACGTGCAGTGAAAGTCTTTTATAGGCTGCGGCAAAAAAATGAAGTGCAGACTTGCGGGATCCTCGGTGGTTGTGGATTAGCTGGACCGTCTCGGAGGTCACCTGGAAGTATATACCTTCTGCGTGGTTTGTTCACAGTATGCAGGGTTAACTTTCACCAGGAAATGGAGGACTCAGCATAAAAAGACGGATATTCAGCTTTTCTTTACAGCAAGGTACAAATTCACCGATCCCTTCTTTAAAGCGCTTATTAATCTTCAGATCTGTATATCATGGGATATACAGATCTGAAGATTTTACCCAAACCAGTGTAAGTCCTCCATATGCTGAGTCCTCCATTTCCTGGTGAAAGTTAACCCTGCATACTGTGAACAAACCACGCAGAAGGTATATACTTCCAGGTGACCTCCGAGACGGTCCAGCTAATCCACAACCACCGAGGATCCCGCAAGTCTGCACTTCATTTTTTTGCCGCAGGCTATAAAAGACTTTCACTGCACGTGGGACGCCACGAGTGATATGGAAACCGGCATCATCTAAAACAGTGAGTAAAACCACTCCGGTATAAGTCTTGGAATTGGGCAGCGTTTTATCTGCGGCATTACCGCGATTCATCATTAAATCATACAGATACAAGTGACTTTCATATAAATACCGAAATTAACTATTGGATCGAACTGTATCCTCCGAGACATTATATTGAGGTTATTAACCCATAAGAAGGATTACAGTCCAGCCGAATATATCAACCTACATTTACAATCTAGCCGATTATATTATTGATGACTATATTTTATTATTTGAGTTTTAGTAATTTTATTGTATTTTATTGTATATGTCTTAAACAGTATATGTTATAATAAATATTCGAATTATCCGTGTGACATCAAGTGGTGGTGTGCCCTACTATTCTAAACCATTTTTTTTTTACCCAAACATTTTTTTTTTATCAAAGACATGTAGAAAAATAAATTTAGAGAAAAATTTATATATGGATGTCGTTTTTTTTGCAAAATTTTACAACTGAAAGTGAAAAATGTCATTTTTTTGCAAAAAAATCGTTAAATTTCGATTAATAACAAAAAAAGTAAAAATGTCAGCAGCAATGAAATACCACCAAATGAAAGCTCTATTAGTGAGAAGAAAAGGAGGTAAAATTCATTTGGGTGGTAAGTTGCATGACCGAGCAATAAACGGTGAAAGTAGGGTAGGTCAGAAGTGTAAAAAGTGGCCTGGTCTTTAAGGGTGTTTAAGCTATAGGGGCTGAGGTGGTTAAAGGGGTTATCCCATGACATCAGTGGCGCAGCTATAAATGACTGGGCCCCACAGTAATTTTTTTGCAACCTCTTCCTTTCATGCCGCCCCCATTCCTGTGGCTAGTAAGGATCGCTCTCTCAGACCAGGCCCGACAGCTGTTCCATCCGTTTTCTATACTGTCACTGTATATAATTTCATTGTGTAATACTGTTGAGGGGGGCCCTGACAAAATATTTTGGTCCTCCTCCTCCTGGATGGGCCCCTTTTGGGTCAGGGCCCCGAAGCAGCCGCTTCCCTTCCTTCTCCTATAGCTACGCCCCTGCATGACATCATATGGTACATGACAATCTCTTTCTAACAAAGCTAGAACCAGCCCTGTACCTCATAGATCTCCTCAATCATTGCTCTGCTAGATCAGGTCAAGGGGAGTGTCTTTACTGCTGCAACTCAGGGGGCGTGTCTCCACTCTCCCTATCACAGCTCAGGGGGCGTGTCTCCGCTCTCCCTATCACAGCTCAGGGGGCGTGTCTCCGCTCTCCCTATCACAGCTCAGGGGGCGTGTCTCCACTCTCCCTATCACAGCTCAGGAGGCAGTTGAAGAATGAAACTGGGCATGTGCGGCCATCTCAGTGAGCTGGACAGAGAAGTGAGGAAAAAAAAGAGCGGGTAGCGCTATACAGATACATTTTATTGAATAACTCAGTGGCTATGCAACATTTTTAATTACAGGCAATTACAAAAAATATTCAGATCCAAGTGCTAGTTTAAAAACCGTAGAATATTTTTTTTTGTGGGAAACCCCCTTTAAAGGGAACCTGTCATGAACTTTATCCTGCCTTCACTCAGAGCATCATAAAGTAGTGACAGGCATGCTGATTTCAGAGGTATGTCACTCATGAGCTAAAAGTAAGTGGTTGCCAAGAATCCCTGCCAGATAGGGAGTCGCGCTTATAGGCAGTCATGCTAGGGATGAGCGAACCCGGACAGGAATGTTCAGGTTCGTACCGAACATTATAGTGTCCAGTCACCCGAACATGGATATTGCTGCAATAGTCCATGTTCGTTGTTTGGATTTTAACCCTTTCGCTACCAGCGCCGTACATGAACGGCGCTGGTAGCGCTGTGCAAGCATGACGTCCACTCTCGCGTGCAGCAGGCGTCATGGCCAACAAGTCTCTGCTGTTTCAAATAGCAGAGACCTGCGGCTAATTACCGCAACCGTCAGTAATGCCGATTGTGGTAATTAAATGCTTTAGATGCCGTGATCAAGTGAGATAATGGCACCTAAATGAGCAAAAACCCGGAAGCTCGCACTTCTGGGCTTAGTAGTGAAGCACTGTGCGGCCAATCGGGACTTCAGTACATGCGCTGAATGCTATCAATCTCTATGAAGAGATACAGAG
The DNA here is from genome assembly GCF_905171765.1 of Bufo bufo. Taxonomy (NCBI): domain Eukaryota; kingdom Metazoa; phylum Chordata; class Amphibia; order Anura; family Bufonidae; genus Bufo; species Bufo bufo. The sequence continues at coordinate 43,062,158 of NC_053397.1, read as the reverse complement.
CACTATTGCTGCAATTCTTATTTTGGCCACCAGATGGCAGGCCAGGATAAGAAATGAGCAAAATGCAAAGAAATTGTCAATTTTCATATCCCTGATAGGTTGACACGAAAAATGTAAAAACATTATTTATAAGGTCATTTATGAGCCTTAAAATGATGATAAAAAATAAAAAAAGTTTTAAAAATATATAAAAATAAAATATAAACGTTTAAATCACCCTTGAGGTTTTTTTAACCCCTAAATGGCCATATTCTTTTGCATTCTGTCTTAAGAATGCTATTATTTTCCGATATAACCATAACGGAAAATAATAAAGTGAAGTTCAGATCCCCATTGACTTAAATGGGGTTCAAGTCAAGTTTGGGCCCCGAACTTTGACCAGAAGTTCGTCCGAACCCTGCGAACCCGAACTTCCACAGGTTCGCTCCTCCCTAATTACTAACAAGTAAGCACTGTACACACAGCCCACCTGTCTATAGTGAATATATATATATATTTCAAGTGTTGCAAAAAAAGAAGAAATAGAAACGTCGCATATTCAGGCTGCACATCCAATGATTAAAATCAATAGTTTATTGATAAACAAAAAGCCCAAAAAGTTAAAACATTGTATATAACATCATTTTGTTTGGATCAGATAATAAGTCCAATACACATACCCACCCAAAAATTATTTTACAGTTGATATTTTCTTTGTATTTGAATGTAGATAAATCAGATTAGGGTCAAATCTGTCACAGGTGCCAACTGCATTATTCACAAAGTACATTCTCAATAGCATTGCATTGAGTGTGCGTTGTAGATAGCACAGTTCTATATGATCCAAATAATTCATAAATAAATGTCTGGAATGCGGAAGCAGTAGTAGGCCACAGTTCTCCCTGGCTCCCAAAAGGCACAACATTATCATTGAGGAGAAAGAGGATGATATTGTGGACTGGATGGCTCTCTCCTCGTCTCAGTCACAACAGGATGACGTGCCTTCTGAGTCTAACTCCGTGCCTAGGAGCCAGGGGTTACAGTGGTCCTCCTGCTCCTCCTCCTTTCAGCCCCAGAGCAGCAGTGGCGGGCTCTCTGTCTTCACTGCCTCCTCCTAGTGGAGCCACTTTTTTCCCCCTAAGAATTGCTGAAGCGTGCAAGGGCTAAGGCGAGCTGGGAGGGACAGCAGCACTGCCTTGTGCAAGCTCTGCAAGGAGAAAATTTGCATGAGCAAAAAGACATAAACATAGGCACCACATCTCTATGGAACCAAGTGAAGCGGCGTCACTACATCCCGTGGGCAAATCAAGGTGGCCACCAGCTACCGCAAGGAGACTTTGCAGCTTCTCTCGGTCTCCCTTGCGCCAGCCAGGCCACATCCATGGACAGTACTAGGTCTTTCACATTGTCATCATCACTTTGTGTTTCTCCAGCTCAGATCTCCACTTCTCCTACTCTGCTCCATCATCAGGCATCGATAATGGAATACATGGCAAAGAAACAAGTTTACGCAGTTTTCTGATGCAGGACAGTATATGTCACAGAAACACACAGAATATGGACACTATTTTAGGCCCAGATTATTGGAATCTGCGGTACAGACATTGTTTTCTGATGTAGTTTATATTTATATTTTTCACTATATCTGGCCCTGACAACCACAAAATGTATTGAAGCGCAGATCACACAATTCACAGATTGCACCGTTAACAGCAAAAATGTGGATAGATTATGGGGAAAAAAATTGTGTTTTCTGTATTTTCATTTCTTCTCTATATCTGGCCCTTTGTGGTGTACGAGTGGCTGAAGTGCATACAAAGTTTTCTGTGGTCTTCTGATGCTGCTGCCACCTCCACACTATGTCACTTTGGTAATGAAGCAAATAGTGCCCCTGACATTAATAGTGTAAACATAACGTCCCCCAAAAATAATTGTGGTAAGCTGATACTGTGCCAAGGTGCCGCCACAGTAATAGTGCTCCCAAAAGATCCACCAATAGGAATAATTCTCTGCTAGAGCACACATGGTAGTAATAGTGCTCCTACAGTGCCCCCAACATGTCTCAACTGTGCCCCAGAAGTAATAATGCTCCCATAGTCCCCATACTAGTAATCATGTCCCCCATAGACCCCCAGTAGTAATGAAGCCCATCATAATGCCCCCCAAAAGTAATAATTCTCCTTATAATGTGCCAGTGCAAAAAATACCCCCTTTTAATGCCCCCAGTTGAGCTAATGTCCCCATAGTGCCCCCATAATGTGCCAGTATAAAATACCACTATATAGTGCCCCCAGTAAATGCCCCCATAGTGCTCCTCTCCCCTTCTTCCTAGTGCCCTCCATAATGTACCAGTATAAAATGCCCCATATATAGTGCTCCAGTAGATGCCCTCACTGTCGCCCATAATTTGCAAGTATAAAATACCCCTTCTTAGTGCCCCCCGTAGATAAGCCCATAGTAATTCTCTCTCCACTTCCCCATAGTACCCACCATAATGTGCCCCAGTATAAAATGCCCCTATACAGAGCCCCCCATATAAAATATCCCTTCTTTGTGGCCTCAGTAGAAGCCCCCATAGTGTTTCTCTCCCCCCTTTCCCCATATAAAATACCCCTTCTTTGTGGCCTCAGTAGATGCCCCCATAATGCCCCCAATAATGTGCCAGTAAGAAGTGCCCCCATAGATGCCCCCATAGTGCCACCTAATAATGTGCCAGTAAGAAGTGCCCCCATAGATGCCCCCACAGTGCCCACCAATAATGTGCCAATAAGATGTGCCCCCATAGATACCACCCAATCATGTGCCAGTAACACGTGCCCCCATAGATACCCCCCAATCATGTTCCAGTAACAAGTGCCCCCATAGAAGCCCCCCAATCATGTGCCAGTAACAGGTGCCCCATAGATGCCCCCAATCATGTGCCAGTAACAGGTGCCCCCATAGATGCCCCCAATCATGTGCCAGTAACAGGTGCACCCATAGATGCTCCCCAATTATGTGCCAGTAACAGGTGCCCCCATAGATGCCCCCCAATCATGTGCCAGTAGTAGTACATATAAAAAAAATAAACACTTATACTTACCTCCATCAGGCTGGCAGCTAAGCGATGCAGGCCTCTTCCGGCCTGTGTCCCGCGCTGTACGGCTCAGGCGGTGCGATGACGTCATTGCTCCGCCTGCACCGGCCTCTGATAGGCTGCATTAAACGAAAGGGTTGAACGGCACTCCTCTTTGGAGATAGGCGGTGCTCAGTGGTAAAGGGTGCTAACAGTAATGATAGAAACCAGGGCACTCGGAAGAAACTTTTTGTAATAACTTCTTATTTATTTCATTATTATTATTTCATTATTTTAATCAATCCGCATAGTTAATTACTGGCCAACGTTTAGGTCCCACACGGACCTTGTTCACAGCCCAGTACAAATATAGGCAAAGGAAACACACTATGAACAGCTGGGTACATGATTATAGAAAACAATAGAATACAATAGAATGCATGATTTTGAAATGCAAAATTAATAATGACTAAAACCGACATAGGGCATGATGACATAGCAGCAGGAGTGAAATGGAGTACACAAAATAGCGCAAAAGTAAACACAAATTACATAAGATGACACAAAAGTACTGGGAAGTGGGCTGGTCGAGTCACTTCAAGCAGTGGTAATTGGGAAGTCTGTGAAGTCCAAAAAAGGAAACTTAGTAAAGTATGAATGAAAAGGAAGAACATATCAGATAGGATAGTTATATGCAGCTAGTAGGGTGAGAGCTTATGAGATGGCAAAGTTACATACAGGTATGAGAGAGTAAGGAAAGATATAAAGACCCTTTGCGAGTGTAGCCGCTGATTGTAGCACAAAAGCATGGACGTCACTGGGCCAGTGGACTGCATACGGTGCAGACATAGTCGCTACCCAGCAGAGGTAAAATAATAGCAAATATAGCAGTAGCTAATGCTTTGGGCATCGTGGTGTTTTGGGCATTGTGGATGGCGGGTGGAGTGGACGCGCCATGAGGGTACTGAGCTTTATAGAGGCGCGCATCTAGTCTCGGTGCGCTTCTTCCGGCGTCTGACGTCAGGGGCGTGCGCATGGGCAGTAGCACTCTATCGATCTACTTTGGATGTGGCTTAGCGTGTAGACGTCAGTGGGGGCGGGCGCATGCGCAGTGGTATAGGGAGGTATAACGAGGGCACTGGCAACGGCAGGTAGTACAGAAAGCGTCATAGGTGCAGAGCCGGAATTAAAATGAATAGTTCATAATGGTTATGTGTTGTAGTAAAGAACATAATACATGTGACGCCTGATCTGTGGCGGAATTGGGTAATGAATTTCACAATACTTGTAGGGGTAAGGATAGGTAGGCTACAGAATACTAAGCTAAGGATTAGTGGGGATAGACATAGTAGATAATAGAGTTATCATACTACAGGGTGGGCCATTTATATGGATACACCTTAAGAAAATGGGAATGGTTGGTGATATTAACTTCCTGTTTGTGGCACATTAGTATATGTGAAAATACGTAAAAAAGACAAAAAACCCTAACAAAAACCTCCTAAAAAATAAATCAAATATGTTCCCAAGGAGTGAAATCAGCAAAGAAATAGGAGCCTTTCAGAAGTGTGTAGAGGAAGATATTTGCAAACTAAAGGTAGATCAAGAGCCACAAACAATCTTACCAGAGGAGAGTTTGAGGCATTGAAACAACTACAAAAAAAACACTCCATCACTATACGCCCCGCGGATAAGGGAGGTGCGGTAGTGGTGATGGACACAATTAATTATAATAGGAAATGTCTCTGACAACTCTCAGATGGGGAGACCTATCAAAAATTGGGGGGAGACCCCCTTGAGAGATTTGAGTTGGAGCTCAGGAGATACAGTATGGACGGATTGGATAATGGTACAATATCACAGCAGGAACTGGATTTCATTTTGGGCACGCAGAGGAGGCTACCATGATTCTACTGCCTGCCCAAGGTGCATAAAAATCCGAATGATCCCCCAGGACGCCCTATCGTCTCAGGGATTAGATCTATCACATCCAACCTGTCCAAATATATTGACGTACAGTTACAGCCAATAGTCAAGAAAACCAATTCCTATATTAAATACACTACCCAAATCATACAGATTTTGGAAAACTTAGATGTCTATTCTGGATGGATTATGGGCACACTTGATATTCAGTCACTTTATACTGTGATTGAACATCAGCAAGGAATTGATGCTGTAAAAATGCAATTAATAAGAGATATAATTTTCAAAAGACCCTTTAGACCCGGGATCATCAACTTATAATTTAATTCAAATAGCCTAGTTGCCTAGACTAGTAAACTCCCGTTTCTGGTCAGTTTAAAACGTAACATTTATTTAATTTCATTTATTAGAAAAATAAACATGTGGCTTCTTCAGGGGATGGAGCTACTATTGATAGTAGCTCCATCCCCTGAAGAAGCCACATGTAGTGGTGAAACATGTTGGGGGAGCTTTTGTGTTAGTTTTTAGATTAGGAGCAGGTAGGACCAAGTGTCATAGCACGGAGTAACTGCAGACTCCATCGTGCTCGGACACTATTGGTTGAGAATCGCCTAAGGGAAAAATCACTGGAAATCTAATGACTTAGGGTGAATGAATAAGTGTATCTCCAGCATGAGTTCATCTAGACAAATAAAGTATGTTCACTGTTGACAAAAAGGAAGAGTGGGATGAACGGATGCTAGGAGGCAGAATGTAAGGGTGAAGCAACCCTCATCCCAGCCACTAGTGCCCTACCGCACCTAGAGTTTTGAACTATTCTTTGTTCTCCCGTTATGTTATTTTTTTAATAAATAAAATTAAATAAATGTTACGTTTTAAACTGACCAGAAACGGGAGTTTACTAGTCTAGGCAACTAGGCTATTTGAATTAAATTATTAATAAGTGATGGCTCGTATGGAGCAATAAAAAAAGAATTTATAACGAAAGGAATAGAGTATATCCTGAGTCACAACTACTTCTTTTTTGAGGGGGAATACTTCCTGCAGAAGCGGGGTACCGCCATGGGGACCAGATTCGCCCCCAGCTATGCTAATTTGTTCTTGGCTGAGTGGGAGTACAACCTCATCAAGCTGAAGGCTGGGGACGGATCTGGCCCTGTGGCGCCGTTATATAGATGATGTGATCTTCATCTGGAAACAGAGTAAAGAAGAATTGGAAAAATTCCTAGAAACAATAATATAAATAATTTAAATCTGGTCTTTACCTCAAACATACAGGAGAGCACCGAATTATTGGATTTATTAATCACACAATCTGGTAATAAATATATATGTGAGACATTTTGTAAATCCACAGCTAGAAATAGTTATATTGATTATTCTAGCTGTCACCTGCCGAAATGGCTGACAAATGTTTCCTCTGGTCAGTTCCGTAGGATTAAGCGGAACTGCACAGAGGGACATACTTTTGAGATGGAAGCCATTGAGATGAAAAGACAATTTATTGAGAAGGAATATCCTGAAAACTTAGTGGAGGAGTCACTCAACCAAATTAGGAAATTAGATAGAAGAGGGTTCTTTAATAAGGAGGACAATAAAGATAAAAATGAGATAGATAATGAGAAAGATAAAACACAAAATAAAGAAGAAGCCATGAGAGTTGTTCTTCCATTATAGGAAGGAAGATTATAGGAAGATTCAGAAAATTATTAAAACCCATTGGCACCATGTGTTGAATGACAAAATTGTGGGACACTTACTCCCGACTGTTCCGACGATTACCTTCACTAGGGCACCCAATCTAGGTATCAAGGTGGCCCCTACCGTAAAACCGTGGAAACAGAATAAGTTGAGTTTTTCAGGAACTTGGCTGAGTTTGAAGGGTTTTTATAAATGTGGAAGGTGTATGGGTTGTAGAATGAATAAAAAAAAACGCCTGACGACTAATGTCCCCTCGACTCAGAACAATTTTAATTGGGAGATAGTCTTACATGTGACTCCAGTGGAGTTATCTACCTTCTCCAGTGCCCCTGTAACAGACAATATATAGGACGTACCAAGAGGCCATTCAAAAAAAGAGTGGCCGAACATATTGCCAACATCAGGAAGGGTTATGATAAACATTCCCTATCTAAACATTATAAAGAGATGCATAATCAGGATCCATCAAGTCTGGTGTTTACGGCACTGGAGAAGGTGGAGAAACACTGGAGAGGCGGGGATTTTATCAGACAAATGTCTAGGATAGAATCCAGACGCATTTATGAATTTGGATCTCTACAACCGAAAGGCCTTAATTCGGAGTTGGAAATTTTTGGATTTATGTAGGTTGGGTGTCTCGTGGCCGACGGCACGTCGCATGCTAGGCCGTTTATCGGCGCTGCGACATGTCCTTGGCTCCGAGATACCCACCCTTCTTTCTCTATCAAATCCGAATAATTGTATCAAACTCTAGGATTCCTATGAAACTTTTAAGATTCCTCACATTTATTATCTATTGTTTTACATTCTTATATTGATATTTTAATCTTGAAAATTTGTTTAATAATATTTTATTATAAGAAGTCATTTTATAAGTGTTAGCAATCAGATATCAAGTTTATATTTCACACAATGATATATCACACCAGATGGGACATCTGGGCCAAAAAACGCATGTGTCCCCAAAAAAACGCATGGAAACTGCAAGAAAAAATTAAATAAAAATCAAGGCTGTATAGAATTATCCCCTGATTATGTGGGAGGATTCCCTGGCTAACTGGGAGTAGTATGAACAACAGGTGTCCGAGATTTGGGAAGCAATTAAAGGAATGGATAAAAATGGAGGCAGAGCAGGCAGACACTCGACCACTGAGGAAGGGAGAGTGAATCTACCCTAAATGCGTATGGTGAAACAAGTGATGTACCTGCATTGAAAAGCCTCCGATAATACTGTATGGCCATACAGAAGAAAATTTCTACAGTAAAGGATTAACTATTCTTATCGTCGAAAGCTGCACCGAAGGAAATTGCGGAACAGAGTGGCAACTCCCGCGATCTTTGGAACTCGCGCGAAATTTAAACCAGCTTGCTGTATGGAGCGACTGAATAAGCCGGCAAATATTTAAAGCTCCATTGAAGCAATAGGGAGACAGCAGACGCTAGACGGTAAGCCAAATATCGATTTAAAGTTTTCTTCGATTCAAAGCTCGACCTTAAAAGGATATGCTATAAGAAACTTTTCACATTACCAGGATTCCTGTGGACACTTTATGAACATATTGCGCTCCCAGTGAATACACCTACAACATTTTCAGTGACATTCAGTTTCCCAAATTGGGATAGAGCTCTAGAAGATAATTTGTGATTTAAATTAGATCCATATATCTTTTATTGGTTGCGCTCTGGAAGATAATACCCCCTCTTTCCCAAATAACAGCATATACTTGAAGTTTTTTGGTGTGATATATATTATTGAATTTATCGACACTATTGAGTGGTATTGAATATTCTATCAAATATTTCAACATTGAATTTTCTACCATTCAATTTATCGAATATTTCTATTGAATATATTTTTATCGAATATAGTATCGATCATATCTACCACAATATATGTGATTGTAATGTTGTATATTATTGCTACATTGTTCTTATAAATTTTATTACTTGTATTTCATGGGGATTTAATAAATATTTTCTGCACATGTCAATTTGGTTGCCAAGTGTATGAGTGCTCGCTCATTTTCCTATTACAGAATTTTTTTTATCTGCAAGGTATTTGAGTGGGTGACACCCTGTAACGGTATGAGTGGAGGCCTAGCCACTAGCCAGTGGCCACAAAACAGTCTGTGTGGGCCTGACACACACGGGCTTGCAAATGTGATTATATCACAGAAAAAAATTTTATAGAATTTTTTTTATCTGAAAGGTATTTGAGTGAGTGACGCCCTGTAACGGTATGAGTGGAGGCCTAGCCAGTAGCCAGTGGCCACAATACAGTCTGTGTGGGCCTGACACACACTGGCTTGCAAATGTGATTATATCACAGAAAAATATTAAATAGAATTTTTTTTTAATATATATAAAAAAAAGCAGACTGATGTACCAGCCCTGAAAAGGGCTTTTTGGGGTGCTGTCAGGACGCTGTCCTTACAGCAGATGAGTCTGTGGACACAGAACACTGCCCTAGCTAACGCTTTCCCTATTGAATCAGCAGCAGCAGCACTGTCCCTCCTCTCACTGAGAATGAAGCTTCCGAATGAATCTAAAATGGATGCTGTCCAGGAGGTGGGAGGGTCTGGGAGGGAGGGTCTGCTGCTGATTGGCTGGAATGTGTCTGCTGACTGTGAGGTACAGGGTCAAAGTTTACTCAATGATGATGTATAGGGGGCGGACCGAACATCGCATATGTTCGCCTGCCGCGGCGAATGCGAACAAGCTATGTTCGCCGGGAACTATTCGCCGGCGAATAATTCGGGACATCATTACCCCTAGGACGGAACTCAATGCCCTTTTTGGGATGTGCTAGCGACCATCTAGCAACCCATGACCCTTATCTGTGGTGTTACATAGGACTGCAGGTGATATCAATAACATTATCTGTACTTCTGCCACCCCAGATCTGGCAGGACAGTCTCGGAGTTCGGTGGCTACTTGGCGTTCAATAAATTGGCGTAGTATTAAAAAGCAGAAAGTGCTTCCCCATATGCAGTGGTGCATCTATACAAGGGGGCAGATCCTGCACTTGTGGTCCGCTGCTAATGGCGATCCCTAGCAAAAATCCATACAATGGAGGATGCCTGCAGCGGACCACAAGTACCACAATAGACATCCTACACAGGATAGCAAATGTGTGGATGTGATAAACAATATAACAATAACATTTACGAAGACAGGTGCACTCTGCGGTCTGACTAGACCCTAATCCTGATGTTAAAATTGAGAGTTTAGCCAATATATCCTACTGTGGAGGACATATCGTAGCCCGAGCACTGCGCCAAGGTTTCTCAAGTAGCTCGGGACCTAACGCTGAACCTACCTGTGCTGTATGGGCAATACCAGGAGCTAGTGGGCAACTTACAGGAGCGCAAGGTCTGACTCACAGCAAACTCCCAGTTATCTCCAGCATGTGTAGTGTCCCACTAGGTAGGAGTGGGCACTACACAAGGGTCAATTGGGTCACGTGTTACTTCTGCTCACAAGGGACAGTGATATTCTATTTATCTATGCATTTAAATGTATTTTCTGTGTGTTTTTACATTTGTATGGTTCCCCTGTTATATGCTCAGCAGGCCTATTTGGGTGTAGTTAGACATCCTAGACACTAGAGGGAGATAGGGAGCCCCTAGTATAAATGTCTAGGCCCAGACAGGGAGGGGTTAGGTCATAGTCAGGAGTCTGTGGAGACAGAAGTGAGAAGGCACCAGCCGGGGATATGCTGAGGGCCTCCTCCTGACATGCAGCTAGACAGTCCAGGCTTCTAGTTGCACAAGGAGGCTAGAGAAGGAGTACAGCCTGCCTGGAGACCAGTAAACCCAGCTAGCACAGATGAAGTAACCCCAGTAGTAGGAATGGACCTCCTGGGAGCAACCTGCAGCCATCTTCAAACCCAGCAGAGCCAGTACAACCAGCTCAGATAAGTAAGCTGATGGGCAGAAGTACTTTAATATAGAAGCAAGGGTCAATACTGGAGGAAGATTTATTACCAAGGATTAAAGCCAGCATTTAGGCATCCGGGCCTTGGGATCCAGCCAGCTAGAATAGCTGAGGGGATAGTGCAGCATAGTTCTGCGAAGCATTAACTGTTTACCCGCCAAGTATCTTGCAAGATTTATACCTGCCATATTGTTGAAGTAAACCTGCTGTGGCATTTGTGATATAAGGGACTGCATCATCATCAATTGTCTGTACAAAGTTGGACTGTTTTCCGAGTAAAGCAACGTTTGGTTTACCATACCATCTGTGTACTCAATTACTGCTCCTATAAATCTGTGTGCCACTGTTACAGGCACTGGCGTCACGATCCTCAAAGGGACCTTGCCTCAGGCACTCAAAATACCTGCAACATCCAGGGCACCTCATCCAACATCAGGCCTGGTCCCTCCATACAGAGTGTGCCCCCAGAGGAACTTGTGTCTACCTCTCCTTCACTGCCGCATGCCTGCCCAGGGTTCTCCTCCAAAAAGTGAGTAACCCTCGATTGCCCATAACTGTGACCTCACTATCGCAATACCCTGCAGGTCTAGCGTGCTGCTCATGCAGCCATGCTTACAATGGGAGGAGGGAGAGCTCTGAGCCCCACCCAAGACTGGCTGATATAGCCCGGGCCTCACATGTGCACCAGAATGCTGCCTGTGGATGGAAATAAAGGCACATTCAGACTTTTTACACCTCCAAACAATTCTATATACAAACTATAAATTAGCGTGGTATTTAACATCAGGATGAGGGTCTAGTCAGACCGCAGAGTGCACCTGTCTTTGTAAATATTGTTGCTACTTGGCTTTCATACTGTTTTTTAATGGGAGGGGGTCGCCATTTAAATTTTTGCCTCAGACAGCAGAAGAGCTAGAACCGGCGACAGGTTCCCTTTAACAAAAGCAGTAATCACTAAACTAAAAATTCCCCACCATTCTGTTACTGGCAGGATGCGCTGTCCAGTCCTGAACGCGTGAACAAATAACACTGCGCTAGTGCTTTTAAATAAGGAGATTTCTTTGATTGGACTCCTCATCTCTCCATGCTAGAAGGAAAGAACAAAACTGAATATTGTGAATTCTCAAGAGTTTTACATTCTCTCTGGTTAGTGGTTATGTGCACATTTGCAACCAATTTTGGGATTATTCTCATATTCTTTTGCAGTTTAAAGTGAACCTGTCACCATAAAAATGTAATGCAATCTGTAGAGAGCATGTTATAGAGCAGTGGGCGCAGAGCAGGTAAAAATATAATTTTATTACAAAATTTCCAGTATAACTCATCATTTATTCATGTAAATATCTGCCCATTCTGACCACAGGAGTCCAGTGGGAAGTCCGTCTCAGTGATTGTCAGCCTTCCTTTTATAAGTGTACATACAGTGACTTGAAAAAGTATTCATTCTCCTTTTTTTCATTTTTTCACATTACACCCATAAACTCAAATGTATTTTATTGGGATTTTATGTGATAGACCAACACAAAGTAGCAAGTATGTGTAGGCAGCACGGTGGCACAGTGGTTAGCACCGGTGCCTTGCAGCACTGGGGTTCGAATCTGACCAAGGACGACATCTACATGGAGTTTGTATGTTCTCCCGGTCTGTAAAGCACTGTGGAATCTGGCAGCACTATATAAGTGTGTGCAATAAAAAAATAAAGTGAAAAGAAAATGATACATGGTTTTCAAAATCTGGAAAGTGTGGCGTGCATTTGTATTCAGCCCCCTGAGTCAATACTTTGTATGATCACCTTTGGTTGCAATTACAGCTGCAAGTCTTTTAGGGGATGTCTCTACCAGCTATGCACATCTAAAGGCTGATATTTTTGCCCTTTCTTCTTTGCAAAATAGCTTAAGGTCAATCAGATTGGATGGAGAGCGTCTGTGAACAGCAATTTCCAAATCTTGCCACAGATTCTTAATGGGATTTAGTTCTGGACTTTGCCTGGGCCATTCTAACACATGGATATGCTTTGGTCTAAACCATTCGTTTGTAGCTCTGGCTGTATGTTTAAGGTCATTGTCCTGCTGGAAGGTGAACCTCTGCCCTAGTCTCAAGTCTTTCCTCCAGGATTGCCCTGTATTTAGCTACATCAATCTACCCATAAACTCTGACCAGCTTCCCTGTCCCTGATGAAGAAAAGCCTCCCCATAGCATGATGCTGCCACCACCATGTTTCACTGTGGAGATGGTGTGTTCAGGGTGATGTGTAGCGTTAGTGTTCTATCACACATAGCATTTTACATTTAGGGCAAAAAGTTCAACTTTGGTCTTATCTGACCAGAGCACCTTCTTCCACATGTTTGCTGTGTCCCCTACATCACTTGTGGCAAGCTGCATACAGAATTTTTTATGGCTTGCTTTCAAAAATGGCTTTCTTCTTGCCACTCTACCATAAAGACCAGATTTGTGGAGTACACAACTAATAGTTGTCCTGTGGATAGATTCTCCCACCTGAGCTGTGAATCTCTGTAGCTCCTTCAGTGTGACCATGGGCCTCTTGGCTGCTTCTCTGATTAGTGCTCTCCTTGCCTGGGCTGTCAGTTTAGGTGGCCAGCCATGTCTTGGCAGGTTTGCAGCTGTGCCATACTCCTCATACGCCTTCCATTTTTGGATGATGGATTGAACAGTGCTCCATGAGATGTTCAGAGCTTGGAATATTTGTTTATAACATAACTCTGCATTACACTTCTCCACAACTTTATCCCTGACCTCTCTGATATGTTCCTTGGTTTTCATGATGCTTTGGGCAGTGCATTGTTGTTATTTCAAAAGTTTAATTCCTTAAAGGGTTAATAAAAATGTATGAAATAAACTACAATAAACATGAAGAAAGTTTATAGTATATACAATAAGTCATACAATGTTTGGTATTGACCTGAACAATACATTGAATATCCCGTTGGAATTAAATGGTGTATTAATAGGAAATAAAAACTTTTAAAAAGTTTGGTCTATCCTAATACTAAATAAAAATTTACATATATTAAATGGGCTTTCCCAGGTTAATGATATTGATGCCATGTCATCTGAAAAGCATTGGAAAAAATAAATAAAGAATCACTGATTTTAGTGTTTGGATACCGAGGATCAGTTTTTTCTTGCTTGGACATGGTAGCAGAGCCAACACAGCGTTCCTCGTGTAGCACCTTACAGGAGCTGTAGCGGGCACATAGAAGATGCAGAGAGTTTGTCCACTTACTTTAATGATATTGATGACCTGTTTTGAGGATAGGTCATCAATATCAGATTGGTGGTGGTCCGACACCCAGCTTCCCACTGAATAGACATTCCCTGCGCTAACCCTTTGAATGGAGCAGAAAACACAACTCCATTTAAAGTGTAGTGGACCTGCCGAGTTACTACATCTCAGCTTCCATTCACATGAATGCCGGGTGTCGGACCTCCATCAATCTGATGGGCATTCAATATCATTAACCTGAAAAACCCCTATAAATTTTTTATGTACATGTACCCTAAAGCGGTGCACAAACTAGAACAAAGGACAACTTTATTTCCAAAAACAATGGGTTACGCAAATAAAACCTCATGGCTGTCCAGAAGGCGGATGCGGCCTTATCAAGGGGTTAGGTCCTATGAACACAAGCTAACAGCAGAAGAAGAATTCCATTCTTTGTCCTGCATTTCTGCAATGACAGTAATCTTCTTATGATGGGAACATTTTATCTCTTCAATAAATACATCATAAAAATGTGATCTGAAATGCCCATGCTGTATAAATGTGACATTTAAGGATTAAAGTAACAATGGGAGTCATTAACAAAAATGTTTTTATGCCAAATTTGGCAGGAGGAACAACCAAAGAATTGTCAATATGTTCACAGCCATGTCCCAAAACATGTGGGGAGTATCGTGCACACCAGGCTCCCTATTTTAATGGCATTTGCATTTATGACTCTTATTTTAAAGGGGTTTTTCGCTTTAAGAGCGAAACCCGGACATATCCTCTTCTTCCCCCACTCAGCCCCTCCGACATGAACATCGGAACATTTCATGCTCCGATGCTATACTTTGCCCTGCACTGAATCACTGAATCAGGGCAATGGCTTTTTCTGGAGATCCAGTGACATATCACGCCTTAGGCTACTTTCACACTTGCGTTCGGAGCGGATCCGTCTGATGTTTCATCAGACGGATCCGCTCCGATAATGCAGACGTTCGCATCCGTTCAGAACGGATGCGTCTGCATTAAAACTAAGAAAATTTTCTAAGTGTGAAAGTTGTCTGAGCGGATCCGTTCAGACTTTCCATTGAAAGTCAATGGGGAACGGATCCGCTTGAAGATTGAGCCATATGGTGTCATCTTCAAGCGGATCCGCCCCCATTGACTTACATTGTAAGTCTGGACGGATCCGCTCGCCTCCGCACGGCCAGGCGGACACCCGAACGCTGCAAGCAGCGTTCAGGTGTCCGCTCACTGAGCGGAGCGGAGGCTGAACGCTGGCAGACTGATGCATTCTCAGTGGATCCGCCTCCACTGAGAATGCATTGGGGCCAGACGGATGCGTTCGGGGCCGCTCGTGAGCCCCTTCAAACGGTGTGCACGAGCGGACACCCGAACGCTAGTGTGAAAGTAGCCTTACATGGGTAAGCTAGGAAGAGTCCAGTGACATCCCCGGCACTAATGGGCAGGCTTTAAAGCTGCCCTAGCCTGTAAAACGGTTAGGACAGCGCTAAAACCCGCCCTTCAGTGCCGGTGACTTCACCGAGAACACTGCTAGGTGGAAGCCTTGGCCTAGCAGTGTGAAAATATAAACAAACAGCCCTTGTCCTGCGCGATACAGTGCAGGGCAAGGGAGAGCATTGGAGCATGAAAGCTCATATCAGAGGGCTTCCCTGGGTGAAAACGGGGATATGTCGGGGTTCAGCTCTGAACCCAGACAAACCCCTTTAAAGCAATAAAACACTTAGGGGCACGTTTTAGACGCTGGTCTTAATAAAGTCCCATAGCTGACAGTGGTCCAACCGAAGTTATTAAGAGGCTTCTTAGCTGTCTTACATTTAGACCATTTTCTACTCCTAAGGCCCGTTCCCTTCCCCGCCCACAATTTTAGACCTAGTGTGAGCTGGGCGAAGTCGCAGATAGCGGCACAACTAACTTTTGCGCCACCATCTGCTCCTGAAATACCACTAATTTAGTAAATGACTCCCTTACTGTAGCTTAGAAATGTGCCGCAGAACATGACAGACCGAGACGTTACCGCTAGCAATGTGGATGCTCTTTCGGACACCGACACATTGATGAGACGCAATGGAACATAATAGGACACTTCCCCACGTGATGCTGATGTCTGCTCCAAGGACCAAATACAGTATATGGATAACCACTGTTATCCTCATGGATATGGGTGACATAATTGAGCAGGTTTATTGGGCTTATACCACTCCTCTTTATCTTCTATGCGCACACATCGGCATTTAACTTTTGTGTAACCCCCTTTTTTATGATTTCCATACTCTCTCTCTCCCCTCTGTATCTAGAGAGGAAGGTTTTCTGGTCAGGCGCAAAACACATAGGATCCAAACCGTCTCTTTTAGGTGAATCTTTTTTAATGCATAAATAAAAATAGAACAACGCGTTTCGGGGCTCAAAGTGTCCCCTTCATCAGGTTCATAGTAATCACAATGAATAATATCAGTACAGGTATATAAAGATAAAAAAAAAAACGCCAAAAAACGGATTACCTGAGAGCTGCCCACAGATGGGAGGGGCTAGCTGCAGGTAATGTATCACAAATATAAATATAACTGTTCAAATTATAAGTATGGTCACAGTATGTAATTACAGTAGGTATATGGAGATAATATAAGGGGATAAATTGCATATACTCGGCGATTCTTTTATGAGATTATAACAGCTAAGGACGGAGGACAGGAGTCACATGACAGCACTGATGCGGTCACGTGATCGGCGCAGAGTAACTTCTATGTATAGTACCCGGCGCCTGCGCTCTATTAGGTAATTCTTCTTGCACGGGCACCCGGTCATGTGATCGCAAACCTCACGATCACATGGCCAGTGTCCATGACTACGGGGACGCCGGTCTGTGGAGAATGTGCGCTCCCACTAACAACACACCAGGCGGCTGTCACAGTGGGGCGCAGGGCCGCGACCGAGGTCAAACACACAGGGCTTGTTATATTGGAGGTATATATATATATATTTCCCACGATTAGGAAAGGTATAAATGAATATAGATATGGCTATAGAAGCCAATATGAATAAAAATGAAATACTAATAAAAAAAATAAAAAATAAAAAATTAAATATATATATAAGGCCTTATTCACATTGTTGTTATCACTATCACTATCACTATCATTGTTGCTGCCTATACACAGCTAATACCAGGAGTCTACACTGTGAAATATACTTAGGAACTGTGCCTTTTACTGCCATATGTACTACTACTCATATTATAAATCTAGAAAAGAAATACTCGAGTCACGGCACAGCCCTAGGGAGCGCCAGAGCAGAAATTGCCCCCTTGAACTAGTCAGAACTACTACTATTCTTCCCATCGCTGCATGATCAGCACAGCAGGCACAGAATTAAGAGGCACTGCTCCTATATCCAGAAAGTGGGTCCCATGACCCCCATCTTAGGCTGAGTTCACACTTTAGTTATTTGGTCAGTTATTTCTATCAGTTTTTGTGAGCAGAAACCTACTCATAGATAAGGTATAATGGAAAGATATTCACCTGTTCTGTGTTTTGACCCACACCTGGTTTTGTCTCACAATAACTGATGGAAATAACTGACCAAATAACTGAAGTGTGAACTCTGCCTACCGTTACCGGCCTTACTCGGCCACTGTGAAAAAGACAGATGTGTTCCACTATGCCACTGTACTGATTTGGTTTGGGGCTACTCTTAAGGGCAATATACTGGTACATCACCCTTTAAACACTATACAGGGATCTCGACTCCGCTGCAGGGGAAACACCCGGCCACTGCTTCGTGGAGAAGTATGAGTTCAGAGGCTGCTGACCCACTTGCAGAACACTAAAGAGTCAGGTAAAACTGTAGTCAAAGAACAAGCCGAGGTCAAGGCAGCCTTCATAGGAGCAATCTATTAAACAGTCCAAAGGTCAGGGTAGGAAGCAATGCGTCAAATACAGAAACAGGCAGGGTTCCATACCTTCGAAGGAAAATAGCTAACTAAAGCCTATTGCTAAGGTACCTTCCCACAGGGAAAGGTGCCTTAAATACCCTAATGTGGGCAGGCATTGGCTGGGGAGGTTTTTGCCTCCCATGCAGCAGGTCTTGGTTTTAAAGAGGTTTTCCCATGGCTAGGATATGCCCCCATTGTCGTAGAGGTGCAGGTTCCAGCAGTGGAGCCCTGAAAGTCGTGGAGGGCACTCTGCGCATGCGCTATTTCCGTTGGCCCCAGAGAAATGAATGGGAACGGTGGCTGCGCAAGCGCGGTGCGCTCCCATTCAGTAATATGGAGAGAGCGTTTGGTGGTGGCCGAACCTGGATAAACCCGGGGTCCTCCAGGCCACCACCTTCCCTGCTCCATTCTCGATGTAGGTGCAGGACCTATCAGACAATGGGGGTATATCCTAGCCCCCCTTGTCTCAGATGGGAATACCCTTTAAGCCCCGACAGTTACAATATGGAAAACAACAGTAATGAAAGATAACTATATGGAGGGAGTGGACTTTTGAACTTTGCTAGGGGGCCCCATGTTTTTTGTATAAGCCCATTTGTGAAAATCTCTATGGAATTTGCGCAGATTTATTTCAGTAACTAACCATAAAATAACTGGGGCGTGCCATGTTTCTTTATTGATTGTGGACTGTGTGATCCTAATTCTGCACCAGTTACAATCACTTAGCTGTAGAGCAATGGGGCCTTCCCCTTTATGGAAATGTCTGCTCCCACAGCAACTCCCTGAGCTCTCCCCCTATTGATCAGGCAGAGCGATCCAGGAGCACAGCGTGGTTCTCTCTCTTTCCCCTTCACGCACTTATATCTGTGGTCAATGCAGAGAGGAAATAGGTAGCGGAAATATCAGTTGTCGGCCTTCTGCCTGAAGAATGCTGAAGCCTGGAGACGTGAGTAACCACTGGATCCTAAGTAAGCACTGCCATCCACTAAACGTAACCATTTGACTGACTACCCTAGAACACTGATACTGTAATTAACCCCCTGAGTGATATAGACCTCACTGCCTTAGTCCACCATGAATCTTTTCTTGAACACTTTCATTGCTCAAAACCTCCAGAGATAGTGGAATTAGCCCCCTGAATGCCCCAGATCACCAAGGATGTCGACAGTGAAAATATTAACTGCCATAGACCACTGGCCATACAAAGATTAAAGGGGTATTTGAGTAGGCATCGGTACTTGAAGCTTACCCTAGGCCAGTGACATAATGTTCATCGATCATGTGGCTTAGGTGCAGCTCAGTCCCGTTCGAGTGAATAGGGCTTAGCTGTGATACTATGCAATGTGTGGCCCCGTGCTTGGTAAGGCTGCAGTGCTCACAGGAGAGACAGATGATCGTCGGGGGTCCCAGATGTCTGACCCCCACTGATCAGATACTTGATGGCCTATCCAGAGGATAGATCATCAGTTAGAAAGAATCGGAAAACAACTTCAACCCCTTCAATGTCCAATACCGCCAGGGATATAGAAGGTTAAAACCTTCAGTGCCCTAGACCACCAGGGATGTATACATCAACATTCACTCTGCTAGACCTAATCGCTGTTTAATACTATTTACCTGAATGCCATATGGTCCTGTATATCTGACAGCTTTATACCTAATTATTAGGGTGCGGTGCACACATTTGTAGATGATACAGTACTATATTGCCCAGAAGTAGCATAGAGATCCTAAACTCTGCCTCCCATGAGCTACAAAGGCTCAGAGGGATCAATGGAAACAAGTCAATATCTTCATTACATTGGAAATGGACGCCCCACGTGAATATCAACTAAAGGGATTAGTGGTTAAAATAACAGTATAATTTTAATCCCTTGGGCACAAGTCATACGATTTGTTTTGTTTTGTTTTAAGTAACGTCAGTCATTTTATTAAATATTAAATGTGAAAGGACATTGCGGTTTTGGCACCGGATAGTCTTATTATCTCCATCTTCCACCGTGAGTGACTTCAGCCCCTGAAACTGTATAAAACAGGAGCCGTGGGCAGTTGTCATCAGTAGCTTCTGGTGAACTCCCAGTCTGCACAATGAAGAGCATCGCTATCTTTTTGCTGGTTGGTCTCAGCCTTTTCCATAATGGTAAGATACCTAATTATTAACTACTACTGAATATCTCATGACACCGTACATTATACAATAGTAATAACTGAAGGTGCATGGTCTGAAAAGTTATTTGCTGGTTTCTATCTTTAGGCTGCTAGTTATTATTTACTTCATTATTGTCTGTCTGGTTGATTTCTCTTTTTTTAAATTCAAATAATGTATATTACAAATTTTTCTTACTTTTTTCCCTTTTAAAAGCATGAATACATTTGAAATGCAAACACCTTACCCCCCCCTCAATCTTCTACGGTTCATTTCCCAAATGCCATCCATGAAAATCGGGATCCATTCAGACTCCGAACCATCTATGTATTATATTCCAATAGTTCATCGGTTCCCAGGGGTCTCCCTGCCACCCTCTCTTAACCTAGCCTTTGATTTACGTCCATGAACCAGTCAATGGGTCTACACTATGTACCCAAGGTCTCCAGATTGTATAGAATGTACCTAATTTGCCCCCTTTTCTATACATTCCCCTTTTCTAATCTTACTAGTATATTTGTCAGATTAATAAACGAGAAGTCGGAGTATCCTGGCTTGAAATAACAATCGCTGGACTCCCAAGATACTCTTCAGATCAGTGTTTAAATCTGTAGTTAAACCCCCCAAAAAATCTGACTTTGGGACACATGGGTATGGTGACCCTATATGTCTGTTTATTAATGCCCAAGATCGGCGTCCAGTACTCCTGCATGTTGTGGCCGCTCCCAACCCCACATTTTGGAACCTGTTGTCTGATCGCATTTATGAGATTCTGGAAGCGAGATATCAGACCACTCGCCATCTCTTAAAGGGCCAACATCTGTCTCCCATCTTTCCTTAATACGTAATGGAAATTTGTTACCGTATGAAGTCAACAGCGTTGAATACACAAAAGCTATGTAGCCCTTTCTATCAGAGGAGGAGACAAGACTATCCAAAATTATATTAGGTTAAATAGTTAAGAGTTAGTTAACTTCTGTTGCAATATAGCATGTCTCAATTGCAAATATTGAAAGGACATGTCTCGGAAGCTTAAACTTCTCTCGTATATTTTATTAGAATCCCCAGACATAACTTGTGCTATGGTTAGAATACCATGCGCTCCCCATAACCCCAATCCCACTCTTTAACCCCTTAGTGACCACCCATACGTGTTTTTACTGACGTAAACAAAGGGGGTTTTAGCTAAACGGCTGGCTTTTATCAATCATTACATGTACTTAAAATTGTGCATTAAAAACTGTAACTTGTCCTGCAAAAAATAAGACCTCATACAAGTACATTTATGAAAAAACAAAAAAGTTCTAGCTCTTAGAATGCAATTTTTTAAAAATGTGCTTGGTCACTAAATTAAATTGAGTATGGCCCCTTTTAGACTCGCAGCCTAAGTATGTGGCAGCTCCCGTCCTGACCACCCAGCACTGATGGGGGTCACATAGCATTATACTGATTTATGATGGTATGTAACCCTTACAGCTCTGGAATGTATTGTATACAGTAACATCATGTCAGTGTTATCCAATACACTTCAAACCTCTTTCTCCCAATAGTACTGGCCATAGGTCCTGATAAAGTTCATAACCACAGGGAGAGAATACACTAAATCTCCTACAAACAATATCATGCCGTCTGCACATAGCGCCTAACGTTCATCTATAGCTCCATGTTGCAGACCAATATATTCCTTTTCCTGCCTAATTAATATCGCCAAAGGTTCAATTGCTATTGTGAACAGAAGAGGGGACAGAGGGCAACTCAGTCTGGTTGATTTCCAACTCGTATCCAGGTTGAGGTTGCTGCTCCATCCATTCACCATGCTATACACTGCAGCACTGATTGCCAAGATTTCCTACAGTTTAAAATAGCATCTTGACAGCAGGTTAGAGCCCACAGTGGATTTCCATGACAACAATGATAGACTGTTTCTAAAGTAGCATGTAAACCAACAGTGATAAATTGACATGCATATGTTAAAGGGGTTTTCCGGGCTATAAGTATTGACCTGTCCTTATTATAGGTCATCAATATCAGATTAGTGGGGGTCCGACACACCCACCAATCAGCTGGAACTAACACAGAGGACTGAGCCAGAAGCACAGCACCATTCTTTGCCTAGTGGCCATGTTGGGTTATTGCAGCTCAGATCCCTTTCATTTGAATGGAAGCCGAGTTGAAGTAACTGGAAAAAAAAAAACCTTTAAGGCAAATCATCGATTAATCAGTATCTAGGTATAAAACCAAAGGCTGCAAATGGCAGCTCGCTGTGGAAGCAGCCTTCATATAACGGCTTGTATGCAAAAATGTCAAAGTAATACCTGTAACAATCCAGCATACACTGTTTTCTCATTTGACTTAGGGCTCGTATAATTGTATTTGAAATTATCATTTTTCAGGAAACTGCCAAGATGGGGGGGAGGACATCATTTCACGTATCCTTGAATGTTTGACTAATGTCATTAAGGTATTTTTTGTTTTCAATCTAATGAATTAGTCATTAATGAACTGGATGGAATGAAAAATCATTTCCACGTTTGTTTCTCAGCTGATTTATTGAAACCTCTGTATAAACCTCTGTGATACTGACAGCGTGTCATGGACTTCCATGGGCAGCTGCTTATATATTGATCAATCATACTACGATTACATGGAAAATATGTTTCACATTCTGTATGTAATATGTCCTTAAAGGGGCTCCAACCATGAAAACCGCTTCTAATGTTATATAACAGAAGAAGTCGTACCCACCTTGCTGACCCCCCGCTATTCCTGTTCTGATACTTCTCAGGTCCCTTCCAAATTTTCCTTCTAATGCCGGGATATGGGGGATGGGGGGGAATCTCTGCCGCCTTCTAGAACATTGTTACCACCTAGATATACCACCTTTAATGCATTTTTTTACAGTGGGATCCTATTTTATAACATATGCCATTGTATGTCTATACAATCCAAGAAAAGCCTCATACCCAATGTGAGGAGAGCCTTAGTTGCCTTGGTTGAGACTTCAAATTTAACGTTGACCTTTGGCTAAGGGCTCATTCACACGACCGTGGTTTGGTTCCGCATCTGAGCCGCATTTTTTGTGGTTCGGGTAAGGACCCATTCACTTCAATGGGGCCGCAAAAGATGCGGACACCATTCCGTGTGCCGTCCGCATCCGTTGCTCCGTTCCGTGGCCCCCGAGTCATGTCCTATTCTTGTCCAATTTGCGGACAACAATAGGCATCTCTATAAAGGGCCGTCTGCTCCATTCCGCAAATGACGGAAGGCACACAGGCGGCATCCATGTTTTGCGGATCAGCAATTTGTGGACCGCAAAATACGGCACGTTCGTGTGAACAAGCCCTACAGCGGAATAAGTACTTAAAGAGGAGCCGTCCCCTCTCCGGACACTGCTGATTTAGTAAATACTTACATACCCCATGTTATAACAGTTCTGGAGCCTCTATTCTTATGACTCCAAGTAGTGTCATTCCTTTATTATTCCTACTAGAAGTAATGAATGAATTACTAGCAGTTTGCCACGAAGGTCCAGCTGGGTGTTACCAGTCAGGTATGTCGGGGTGGTGTCCTTGCTCAGTGTGACACCATCCAATCAGTGTCAGACTGTGTAGGGACCCCCTCCCGCCCCAACTGGTAACACCCATCTGGATCTTTATTGCAAACTGCTAGTAATTCATTCATAACTTCTAGCAGGAATAATAAATACATGGCACAACATGGAGTCAAAGGATTAGATACTCCAGAATTATTACATGAGGAATGCAAGTAGTTACTAAATCAGACGTGTCAGGAGAGGGGACGGCTCCTCTCTAAATGCATATTTACAGTATTTCTTCTGGGCACTGAAGGAACATCTCTAACTATATGTACGGATTTTACATTATTGCATATAGAGATATTGAACAGTATTATACTAATCTTTATTACTTTTATCTTGTAACAGGAATCGCCCGACCTGATTGCAGAGCTCCTAAAAATCTTATGCCAGCTTAGCAATGCAAGGGTAATGTACTGTATATTATATTTGTAAATATTATATATATTATTCATTGTATATACAGTATACATCCCCTGGGTCTCCTCAATGAGAACAGCAGCCTCCTCACCTGAACAGTCCCCATTGATATTTAGGCTATCTATGTATCAATCTGTAGGTCATTAGTGCCCTCTAGTGGTGGCTGCATGCAACCACAAGTCTACTTTTAAGGCCCCCTGGCTGGGGCAGCCGCAGCGGGTCATGGACCCATTCACTTTAATGGGTCCGCGATCCGGCCGTTCTGCAAAAAGATGGGACATGTTCTATCTTTTTGCGAAACAGAAGTACGGGACGAAACCCCACGGAAGCACTCCGTAGTGCTTCCATTGGGTTCCATTCCGTACCATTCCGCATCTCCGGATTTGCGGAATGCCCACGGAACGGCACCTGTGTATTGCGGATCCGCAAATGCGGTCCGCAATACGGCAACGGAGTGCACACGTTCATGTGCAGGGGGCCTAAGTGAGAGACTCAAAGCTTCCATAAGCAAATATATTATGAAATTAATCATCTTTCACCTAAAATGGAGTGAGGAACATTAACAAAAAGGTGACATACACTTGACATAGAGAGGAGAGCCCAATCTGAGCACTTCTGTGGTGTCCCCATAAATTAGATATATGCCCCGATCCCATTTTTGGCAAAAAAATACTGAATCTGAATGTGTCGTTACCGCTACATTCATAAATGAAAGGCTTATGATCTCCTGTGTCCTCGCACTCCTGGTTCAGTGTCTTCACGGAGCGTACAATCACAAATCTATCATATTGGTCAGAATATATTGTATAATGTCCTATTCATTTACCTCATCATCAATACTGGAGTCTACATGGCAACTAAACGCATTTTTGCTTCCTTTGTACTAGAATTTTGAAATCCTCCCTGTGTCTTATTGTATCTGCTTGAAAATACTGTGTGTGAACGTTACGTTGGTTCGACGACCAATGTGCCGCACACTACATGGTCCTGCAATATAATTCTAGGGAGAATGGACAATTACAACGTACAGGCGGTGATTATTGTAACCATTATTGCTCAATAACTACAAAAGAGTCCAACTATGACTATCCTTTATTCTTATTATCACAGAATACAAAAGATCCTGAAATTATCAAGAACGCTTTACTGGAAGTGACAATGTTTGTGGTAAGAAATGCTTTTAGATGATGTGTTCCAATATGGTAAGAAAACAACATAGTAGAAACATACAGGATGATGCTACGTCCTAATAACTTACCCAGTAAATAGGTAATGCAGTCGGTTTTAGTGCAGTACAGGCTGAGGAGCTCAGATGATACCACCGAGCAGGGCCACGTGGATTATTATGTGGCAGTTACTGGTCCTCATCCAGGTTACCTGCCCTATGACAGGATCTCTCCTCTCATGGAAAAGTGGCCGAATGTTCTTCTAAAAGGTTGCCCTTATGCACTTCAATGCCATTATTTCCCATAAAATATACGTACCCCATTGTATTAGGCTACACCTGAGTTTGGGCGTCCACAAGACACAGAAAATATCATGGGGATATGACTTCAAAAGGTGCTGCCCAACCTATCGTAACCTGAGAGCCACATTCAGCACTTGGAAATGGTGACAGGCCACATTCAACTCCACCCTTTACTCGCCTTCTTCAAAGGGGTTGGAGGCTTTAAGGAGAATCTGTCACCCTGATTTTAGACTATGATCTACATTACTGCATGAGTAGTACTGCAGATATGGAGTCCAGATCACTCCTGTTTATTTCCCTCCTGCCCCCCATTCCCTCGCTGTCAGCGCTCAGAGCTGCATTAAAATACATTGTCAGGACTGCTGTGCTAACATAATGGAGAGGACTCCTGTGCGCATGCGCAGCAGTGCTGACAATGTATTATAATGCAGCTCTGAGCGCTGACAGCGAGGGAATGGGGGGCAGGAGGGAAATAAAAAGGAGTGATCTGGACTCCTCATCTGCACTACTAAATCTCTTTAAAGTTTAACTGCCATCTCTTTTCTTCTAATGTGTAGGGACAGTGATAGGGAACATGTTTCTAATATATTTTATTTAGTGAGGTACATTTATATTAGAAATTTACCTTCTGACATCGCTGCTAGTTAGACACAAATATGTATGTTGAGCGCTGTAGTGAACGATCCTGCCGTATCCCCCGCCGCAGTTTTTTTTAAAAACAAATTGCTTAAATTCAATGAATTTCCTTATTTTACAGGAAAAAAACTGCGACAAAGAATTGACCGCGTTACTTGACAAGTTACTTGTAAGTCTCACTGTTTCTTCATCACGGGTCGAAAATAATACTTCAAAGAATTAAAATAAGTTTTGCTATCCTTATGAAAACTAATTCATGGCTAGTTGGACATATAGAATCTGCCCCAGTGACCAATATTATTAAATAGATTTTTCTACCAAAACAACCCCTTTTGCAAATACAGGGGCAAATGCAGCTCATTCCCTGGCAGAGGGGAAATGTGATATTACTGTACATTCAAGTGACTGGACACCGTGTAATATATGGTTGAACCGCGTCCTTCAGAGCTACAGCTCCTTATTGTAGCAGCTTTCCGTTCTGAGGAGCGGTTTCATTGAGGGGCTCCCTCTGTATGATGTCCATATGAGCGCTCTGCTCTAACAAGCAACCCCCTTATACTACATGGTGACCTTGCCTAATCTCCACAAGGAGAACTGTGCCCCCTACCAAGATCTTCAACAAAACAGTGATACCTGGGTATTATGGTAGTACTATGGACACTGATGTTGGTGGGATTATACGGTACTTAGGTAAAGTGCAATAGATTCTTCTTAAAGGGATCCTTAAGCACCCAAAGAGTTTGTCCCACTTGGGAACTTAAAGGGAACCTGTCTCGTTGAACATAGAGTCTGCTGTATATTTTCCCCAAAAATGATATATCAACCTGCTCAGCTCCTCCTGTAATGTACTGCCAGCAGATAGGACTCCATGCTCAGTGTGAAATGTTCCCTTTAATATCATTTGTCATATTATAATCTTAACTCAAAATAATACGTGTTCTGTTCCCTTCTTTTGTAATAACATTTCTTCCTTCCTTCCTTTCTTCCTTCCTTTCTCCCTCTCTCTTTCTGTCTTTCAGGATAATCCAGACAATAACATTGTTGAATTCGGAGATAACCTTTTAAATGCATTGAACAAATTTTTGGTAAGTTGCGTTTACCACTTGTATGAAGCTACTTTATTACATGAATGCAGATGTGTGGTGTGTCTGGGGTAATAGTATTGTACTCCCTACGTCATTTCTATCTGTCATTTCCATCTGTTTGATATAAAGGCTTGGCTCAGACACTCTCTTCCTTCCTATATTTTCCATTAGGGTGTGTTACAGGGGTTGTCCACGATAACTAAAAAATCTCTGACAACCCCTACAAATGCTTAAAATAAAAATCATGATATACTCACCCCTTTCTCCAGCTCTGTTGTCTGCGGCCCTGGTCCGCTCCTCCTCCTGATTCTTTACATACTACAGCGGGGGGGTGCAGGTATACGGCATGTGACCACTGCAGCCAATCACTGTCCTCAGTGGGCTAACGGTGAGGACAGTGTTTGGCTATGTCCACGTCACTGTGCATGACTTATTATTTTAAGCAATACTAGGGCTTGTCTGACATATTTAATCATCTTGGACAACTGAGCTTTTACATAACTTTTGATATTTCATAGTAACATATCTAAGGTTTTGATCAGTGGGGTCTGAGCGCCAAGACCCCCACTGATTGCTAGAACCAGGGGAGAGAAGGACTCACTCGCTGCAGGAGATGGGCTCAATAGAAGTCTCTGGGCCAGTATCACTTCCTTCTCCTGCAGCGAAGAGATAGAACGTGCTATGTGAGAGCATCTCTATCCTGGTTCTAGAGATAGGTGGGGGTCTCAGCACTCAGACCACCAGCAATGAAAGCCTTTGATATTTCGCTATGACATATGAAAAGTTCTATGAAAGCTCAGTGACCCCTTTAACCAGAAAGAGGCGATCCCCCCCAGCTTGGATCCTGCACTTTTGGTTGAACCAATAACTGAATCCAGCACAGTTCTCAGCTCTGGACAATTGCTGGTGTGCAATGGAAATTAGACACCCATTCAGTGTATGAACTGTGTGCGATACCGTCAGCTGGGTGATGATGGGGGCTCCGTGAGCAGGATCTCTGACAAACCTGCTCATCTGAAAAAAGGTTGTCCAGACCGACTTCCCCCTTTACTAATAAATAGTTGTTTTGATTTTGATAACATTAGAACATGTCGCCAAATGATGTAATTATGTATCTTTATGATTTCCTAGAGTGTTTATACTCATTTTGTATTCAAAGTTTTCTGATCCCTGGTGACACCAAATAATCAATGATGTTCTGAAAACACAATGAAAGACGCTTTAGTGTTTAGTAAGCAGCAGTCTGTCTCCTGACTTTACAATGACTTATTGATAAAAAAAACTTATATCTTCCATCTCTCTAGAATACCAATCTAAAACTAACCAAAGAGACCTTGGATTGCGTTTGCACAGCAGTAAGTTTATTATTCAATACGTTTCCTTAAATCCTGTTTTATGTCCACATCGTGCTCCTCACTACAATGGGCTTCTGAAGGTCCATGAAATAGCAGGCCTCCACAGCAATGACTTATTCCATACCAATAACAAAAACCGGGTCACACCTGTCCATGGGTTGTCTCAGTGAATAGGACTGAGCAGCAACACCACATACAACCACTGGACAGGAGTGCCACTGATTTTGGATGGAAGCAGCCATGTTTGTCTAATACTAAACGGCCCCTTTAACATTAGATTATGGGCAGCTTAGGCTACTTTCACACTAGCGTTCGGGGCTCCGCTTGTGAGTTCCGTTTGAAGGGGCTCACAAGCGGCCCGAACGCATCCGTACTGCCCTAATGCATTCTGAGTGGACGCGGATCCGCTCAGAATGCATCAGTCTGGTGGCGTTCAGCCTCCGCTCCGCAAGTGGACACCCGAACGCTGCTTGCAGCGTTCGAGTGTCCGCCTGGCCGTGCGGAGGCAAACGGATCCGTCCAGACTTACAATGTAAGTCAATGGGGACGGATCCGTTTGAAGATGACACAATATGGCTCAATTTTCAAACGGATCCGTCCCCCATTGACTTTCAATGTAAAGTCTGGACGGATCCGTCTGAACTACTTTCACACTTAGAATTTTTTCTAAACTATAATGCAGACGGATCCGTTCTGAACGCAAGTGTGAAAGTAGCCTAAAAGGGGTGGTCCCACAACAAATATTCTACAGTTTGCAAACCAACACTTAGATCTGAATACTTTTGTTATTGCATATAATAAAAAATTTAGCATAGCCACTGAGTTATTCAATAAAATATATCTGTATAGCACCACCTGCTGTTTGTTTTTTCTTGTTTCTTTGTCCAGCTCACTGAGATGGTCGCACATGCTCAGTGTCATCCTTCAACTGCCTCCTGAGCTGTGATAGGGAGAGAGCTGCAGCAGAAGGGACACACCCCCTGAGCCGCAGCAGAAAAGACACTCCTCTGCCAGCCTGATATAAATCACAAACACACAGCAATACTACTATATGAGCAAGGGTGGCATGTTTGGAAAAATAATTTAGCAAAAGCACACATCTCTTTTTTCCGCTTGCAAACAATAGAATAATCAGATTTCTTTTATCCCATATGGCTTTTTTAATGGCAAAAGCGAAAAAGGTACAGCTTATGTAATGCACAGTTGAAACAGTGAAAAGAAAATCGCCATGTTCTTAAAATGGTTATGCCATGACTAATGTAAAAAATGAAAATCAGACATCTTATACTACTAACTAAGCTAGTAACAGCCCTCACCGCACATGGATCCAGAGATCTTCCTATTCATTGCTTTGATTTATATCAAGCTGGCAGCTCAGGGGAGGGTCTTTTCTGCTGCAACTCAGGGGAGTGTCTTTTCTGCTGCAGCTCAGGGGAGTGTCTTTTCTGCTGCAGCTCAGGGGCGTGTCTTTTCTGATTCAGTTCTTTCCTTTCCACAGCTCAGGAGGCACTCGATGAAACTGAGCATGTGCAAATAAGTGGCGCTATACAGATACATTTTATTGAAAAGGTTGTCTGTAAATACATCATTTCCGTCAGGTGCCAACAGCCTACCTCCCCAAATGAAAGGTTCAGCCTCCTCCCCGCCACTCCAGTCCTGCTCCCGTGTCTCCATCTTTCAGTCCAGGGTTTGTTACAAATGATGTATTCCCGGACAACCCCTTTAGGCTACTTTCACACTAGCGTTCGGGTGTCCGCTCGTGCGCACCGTTTGAAGGGGCTCACGAGCGGCCCCAAACGCATCCGTCTGGCCCCAATGCATTCTCAGTGGAGGCGGATCCACTGAGAATGCATCCGCCTGCCAGCGCTCAGCCTCCGCTCCGCTCAGTGAGCGGACACCTGAACGCTGCTTGCAGCGTTCGGGTGTCCGCCTGGCCGTGCGGAGGCGAGCGGATCCGTCCAGACTTACAATGTAAGTCAATGGGGACGGATCCGCTTGAAGATGACACCATATGGCTCAATCTTCAAGCGGATTCGTTCCCCATTGACTTACAATGTAAAGTCTGAACGGATCCGCTCAGGCTACTTTCATACTTAGAAAATTTTCTAAGTTTTAATGCAGACGGATCCGTTCTGAACGGATGCGGACGTCTGCATTATCGGAGTGGATCCGTCTGATGAAACATCAGACGGATCCGCTCCGAACGCTAGTGTGAAAGTAGCCTTAAAGGGGTTAAAGTGAATATAAACTTCGGACATGGCCTCCTCTTCCTTACTAAATGAATCATTCAAATGTATTTCTTTTTGCTTTACAGATAGAAAAGATTACAAAGTGTTTGGATAAGCCATCGCTGGTAGGAACAAATTCTCTGAATTATCTTTCATAAAACCAATATCATTTTACTTTGGCAACATCATCATTCTCTAATGACGTGGTGTGTATTCAACCATGTTATACTTGATAGAGATGAGCGAGTCCACCGAAGTGGGTTTTCGATCCGAATTTCAGGTTAAATTCGATTCGCTGTGAAGCCAAATTTCCTCATGCTTCGAGGTAGTGAATCAATTTAACCTGAAATAGTGTAAAAAACGAAAAAATTAAACTTACCTCCTCCATTTGCTTGTGACGAGCCGGCCACCGCCATCTTGATTGAAGATCTTGGCTGAAATCCTGTGCTCGGTGACATATGATGTCATGAGCAAATGGAGGAGGTAAGTATGATTTTGAAGTTTGATTTAATTTTTTATGTTCATTTTACACTGTTTTTAGACTTAGATGTCACAATCATGTATGAACGCGGCATCTGAGGGGTACAATGATGGGGGTGGCGCTATCGCAGCTCCCTGTAATGGCACCTGCTAAGTAATTCGTCACTAAGCAAATTTTTTTGTAAAATTCGGCAAAGCAGCCAAATTGAATTTTCTAAAACTTCGCTAATCTCTAATACTTGGTGTATCATCCTAGACAATGAGATTTATCAGTAATCCACAACATACTTAAACGAAATGTATCACCTTTATATATATTTTTAAATAATTACAACCAAATATTGAAAAATATTCTTTTTTTAATTTGATTTAATTTCTTGGTTGTACATTTTTTATACTACATTCTGCACATGATTGTGGGGGCTGCCATCTTGCCTGAGCTGCTTTTAACGTCATTCAGAAATATGTCATAGAAACCTGTAGAGCGGAAATGTTTATTGATTACTATGGCAGAGTGTTGTACGCATGCTCTGTGGCCTGTACAAAAGTCATTGCG
Organism: Bufo bufo; assembly: GCF_905171765.1. Classification (NCBI taxonomy): domain Eukaryota; kingdom Metazoa; phylum Chordata; class Amphibia; order Anura; family Bufonidae; genus Bufo; species Bufo bufo. The sequence continues at coordinate 43,030,414 of NC_053397.1, read as the reverse complement.
CAGGGAGGGGGAGAACATGAGCTGTGATTATCCACTATTGTGAATGGTGAATCCTGTGTTATCTATAGTGATATCTTACATTGTTATCCAGCCTCTGATGATAAAAAAAGTGACCTCTACAGAACAGGAAATTTCAGTTGATTTTGAGGCCTCCTAGTTATTGTAAAAACTGCACGATTTTTAAAATATAGTTAAAATAGATACAAAATGTAAAATATCATAAAAATATGTTTAACGTAGAAAATTGACTGAAATTCTAATAACACATTCTTTTTAAATAATGTGCCGGCATTATAAAATCAGCAGTCACATCTTTTTTTTTTTTGGAAAGCGTTTTAAGTGGTTTTGCGAGATTCCTTGGGGGTCCGACACCCGGGACCCCCACTGATCAACAGTTAGAGAAGGCCGGCACTCCTGCAACCGCCGCAGACTTCTCTCTGCTTTTTCTTAGGTCAATGACAATAAATAGGAGCAGCTCTGCCCCATTCAAGTGAATGGGGCTGAGTGTGATACCAAGCACAACCACTATACAATGTACAGCGCTGTGCTTGGTGAACTGCGAGAAGGCGGTGGCGCTATCAGGAGTGCCGCTGCCTTCTCAAAACAGCTGACCCTCACCGATCAGATACTGATGACCTATCCAGAAGATAGGTCATCACTAAATAAAAATCTTGGAAAACCCTTTTAAGGACCACCCACTGTCTTTTGTCATCACTGTTCTAGAGGGAGCAGACCACTGCTGTGAGCACTCCTGCGAACTATAACTAAGAGCTCTGGTTCTTAGAGCAGCTTTTCTTTGGTTCTACAGCCAGGATCAGAGGCTCCAATCCCAACTGGTAACCCTTTGATTGCTGCAGTAGGATTTCCCCCTATGATTGGGTCCCCCAATGATCTGATCGTGGCTGAGTAAAGCCTCCAGTCAGACCTGGGGACCTAGAAAGGCCCCCGGGACTGTAAATTCAGTAACCCTGGTAGTGTTGTCTTAACCACAGCCTGTGCCATAGAAACACTGAGCATAATGTATTAAAGTAATGTAAAAATTTGAAATAAAAAAAGCTTACAAAAAATAAAATAAAATCATTTTTATCATGAAATACATTTTATTGCACATACTTTACATAAAAGCAAGAAAAAAAATGATTAGGTATCCGCAAACATGACCGAAATAACATGAACAACTTATTTAACAGGTTATCCAGTGTGAAATATGTACAAGTTAACGCTTTTGCTACCAGCGCTATACATGTGCGGCGCTGGAGTGATGGGCAAACATGCCGCCCGCTCGCACATGCAGCAGGCACCATGGCCGACAGGTCTCCGCTGTTTCAAACAGCAGAAATCCGCGGCTAATGACCGCAACTGGCAATAATGCTGAACGCAGTCATTAGGCCTTTAACCACCTCAGCCCCCAGTGCTTAAACACCCTGAAAGACCAGGCCACTTTTTACACTTCTGACCTACACTACTTTCACCGTTTATTGCTCGGTCATGCAACTTACCACCCAAATGAATTTTACCTCCTTTTCTTCTCACTAATAGAGCTTTCATTTGGTGGTATTTCATTGCTGCTGACATTTTTACTTTTTTTGTTATTAATCGAAATTTAACGATTTTTTTGCAAAAAAATGACATTTTTCACTTTCAGTTGTAAAATTTTGCAAAAAAAACGAGATCCATATATAAATTTTGCTCTAAATTTATTGTTCTACATGTCTTTGATTAAAAAAAAATGTTTGGGTAAAAAAAAAAAATGGTTTGGGTAAAAGTTATAGCGTTTACAAACTATGGTACAAAAATGTGAATTTCCGCTTTTTGAAGCAGCTCTGACTTTCTGAGCACCTGTCATGTTTCCTGAGGTTCTACAATGGCCAGACAGTACAAACACCCCACAAATGACCCCATTTCGGAAAATACACACCCTAAGGTATTCGCTGATGGGCATAGTGAGTTCATAGAACTTTTTATTTTTTGTCACAAGTTAGCGGAAAATAATGATTTTTTTCTTTTTTTTTTTTTTTCTTACAAAGTCTCATATTCCACTAACTTGTGACAAAAAATAAAAACTTCCATGAACTCACTATGCCCATCACGAAATACCTTGGGGTCTCTTCTTTCCAAAATGGGGTCACTTGTGGGGTAGTTATACTGCCCTGGCATTCTAGGGGCCCAAATGTGTGGTAAGGAGTTTGAAATCAAATTCTGTAAAAAATGACGAGTGAAATCCGAAAGGTGCTCTTTGGAATGTGGGCCCCTTTGCCCACCTAGGCTGCAAAAAAGTGTCACACATCTGGTATCTCCGTATTCAGTAGAAGTTGGGGAATGTGTTTTGGGGTGTCTTTTTACATATACCCATGCTGGGTGAGATAAATATCTTGGTCAAATGCCAACTTTGTATAAAAAAATGGGAAAAGTTGTCTTTTGCCAAGATATTTCTCTCACCCAGCATGGGTATATGTAAAAAGACACCCCAAAACACATTCCCCACCTTCTCCTGAGTACGGAGATACCAGATGTGTGACACTTTTTTGCAGCCTAGGTGGGCAAAGGGGCCCACATTCCAAAGAGCACCTTTCGGATTTCACTCGTCATTTTTTACAGAATTTGATTTCAAACTCCTTACCACACATTTGGGCCCCTAGAATGCCAGGGCAGTATAACTACCCCACAAGTGACCCCATTTTGGAAAGAAGAGACCCCAGGGTATTCGCTGATGGGCATAGTGAGTTCATGGAAGTTTTTATTTTTTGTCACAAGTTAGTGGAATATGAGACTTTGTATGAAAAAAAAAAAAATCATCATTTTCCACTAACTTGTGACAAAAAATAAAAAATTCTAGGAACTCGCCATGCCCCTCACGGAATACCTTGGGGTGTCTTCTTTCCAAAATGGGGTCACTTGTGGGGTAGTTATACTGCCCTGGCATTTTCCAGGGGCCCTAATGTGTGGTAAGTAGGTAAATGACCAGTGAAATCCGAAAGGTGCTCTTTGGAATGTGGGCCCCTTTGCCCACCTAGGCTGCAAAAAAGTGTCACACATCTGGTATCGCCGTATTCAGGAGACGTTGGGGAATGTGTTTTGGGGTGTCTTTTTACATATACCCATGCTGGGTGAGATAAATATCTTGGTCAAATGCCAACTTTGTATAAAAAAATGGGAAAAGTTGTCTTTTGCCAAGATATTTCTCTCACCCAGCATGGGTATATGTAAAATGACACCCCAAAACACATTCTCCACCTTCTCCTGAGTACGGAGATACCAGATGTGTGACACTTTTTTGCAGCCTAGGTGGGCAAAGGGGCCCATATTCCAAAGAGCACCTTTCGGATTCACTCGTCATTTTTTACAGAATTTGATTTCAAACTCCTTACCACACATTTGGGCCCCTAGAATGCCAGGGCAGTATAACTACCCCACAAGTGACCCCATTTTGGAAAGAAGAGACCCCAGGGTATTCGCTGATGGGCATAGTGAGTTCATGGAAGTTTTTATTTTTTGTCACAAGTTAGTGGAATATGAGACTTTGTATGAAAAAAAAAAAAAAAAAAAAATAATTTTCCACTAACTTGTGACAAAAAATAAAAAATTCTAGGAACTCGCCATGCCCCTCACGGAATACCTTGGGGTGTCTTCTTTCCAAAATGGGGTCACTTGTGGGGTAGTTATACTGCCCTGGCATTTTCCAGGGGCCCTAATGTGTGGTAAGTAGGTAAATGACCAGTGAAATCCGAAAGGTGCTCTTTGGAATGTGGGCCCCTTTGCCCACCTAGGCTGCAAAAAAGTGTCACACATCTGGTATCGCCGTATTCAGGAGACGTTGGGGAATGTGTTTTGGGGTGTCTTTTTACATATACCCATGCTGGGTGAGAGAAATATCTTGGCAAAAGACAACTTTTTCCATTTTTTTATACAAAGTTGGCATTTGACCAAGATATTTATCTCACCCAGCATGGGTATATGTAAAATGACACCCCAAAACACATTCCCCAACTTCTCCTGAGTACGGCGATACCAGATGTGTGACACTTTTTTGCAGCCTAGATGCGCAAAGGGGCCCAAATTCCTTTTAGGAGGGCATTTTTAGACATTTGGATACCAGACTTCTTCTCATGCTTTGGGGCCCCTAGAATGCCAGGGCAGTATAAATACCCCACATGTGACCCCATTTTGGAAAGAAGACACCCCAAGGTATTCAATGAGGGGCATGGCGAGTTCATAGAAATTTTTTTTTTTTGGCACAAGTTAGCGGAAATTGATATTTTTTATTTTTTTCTCACAAAGTCTCCCGTTCCGCTAACTTGGGACAAAAATTTCAATCTTTCATGGACTCAATATGCCCCTCACGGAATACCTGGGGGTGTCTTCTTTCTGAAATGGGGTCACATGTGGGGTATTTATACTGCCCTGGCATTCTAGGGGCCCTAAAGCGTGAGAAGAAGTCTGGAATATAAATGTCTAAAAAATTTTACGCATTTGGATTCCGTGAGGGGTATGGTGAGTTCATGTGAGATTTTATTTTTTGTCACAAGTTAGTGGAATATGTGACTTTGTAAGAAAAAAAAAAAATTCCGCTAACTTGGGCCAAAAAAAAGACTGAATGCAGCCTTACAGAGGGGGGGGGGGGATCAATGACAGGGGGGTGATCAATGACAGGGGGGGTGATCAATGACAGGGGGGTGATCAGGGAGTCTATATGGTGTGATCACCCAACTGTCATTGATCACCCCCCTGTAAGGCTGCATTCAGACGTCCGTATGATTTTTACGGATCCGATCAGTCTATCAGTGGATCCGTAAAAATCATGCGGACATCTGAATGGAGCTTTACAGGGGGGTGATCAATGACAGAGGGGTAATCAATGACAGGGGGGTGATCAGGGAGTCTATATGGGGTGATCACCACAGTCATTGATCACTCCCCTGTAAGGCTGCATTCAGACGTCCGTATGATTTTTATGGATCCGATCAGTCTATCAGTGGATCCGTAAAAATCATGCGGACATCTGAATGGAGCTTTACAGGGGGGTGATCAATGACAGAGGGGTAATCAATGACAGGGGGGTGATCAGGGAGTCTATATGGGGTGATCACCACAGTCATTGATCACTCCCCTGTAAGGCTGCATTCAGACGTCCGTATGATTTTTACGGATCCGATCAGTCTATCAGTGGATCCGTAAAAATCATGCGGACATCTGAATGGAGCTTTACAGGGGGGTGATCAATGACAGGGGGGTAATCAATGACAGGGGGGTGATCAGGGAGTCTATATGGGGTGATCACCACAGTCATTGATCACTCCCCTGTAAGGCTCCATTCAGACGTCCGTATGATTTTTACGGATCCGATCAGTCTATCAGTGGATCCGTAAAAATCATGCGGACATCTGAATGGAGCTTTACAGGGGGGTGATCAATGACAGAGGGGTAATCAATGACAGGGGGGTGATCAGGGAGTCTATATGGGGTGATCACCACAGTCATTGATCACTCCCCTGTAAGGCTGCATTCAGACGTCCGTATGATTTTTACGGATCCGATCAGTCTATCCGTAAAAATCATGCGGACATCTGAATGGAGCTTTACAGGGGGGTGATCAATGACAGGGGGGTGATCAGGGAGTCTATATGGGGTGATCACCTCCGTCATTTATCACTCCCCTGTAAGGCTGCATTCAGACGTCCGTATGATTTTTACGGATCCGATCAGTCTATCAGTGGATCCGTAAAAATCATGCGGACATCTGAATGGAGCTTTACAGGGGGGTGATCAATGACAGGGGGGTAATCAATGACAGGGGGGTGATCAGGGAGTCTATATGGGGTGATCAGGGGTGATCAAGGGCTAATAAGGGGTTAATAAGTGACGGGTGGGGGGGGGGTGTAGTGTAGTGGTGCTTGGTGCAACATATTACTGAGCTGCCTGTGTCCTCTGGTGGTCGATCCAAACAAAGGGGACCACCAGAGGACCAGGTAGCAGGTATATTAGACGCTGTTATCAAAACAGCGTCTAATATACCTGTTAGGGGTTAAAAAAATCACATCTCCAGCCTGCCAGCGAACGATCGCCGCTGGCAGGCTGGAGATCCACTCGCTTACCTTCCGATCCTGTGAACGCGCGCGCCTGTGTGCGCGCGTTCACAGGAAATCTCGCGTCTCGCGAGAGGACGCACCGGCGCGTCCACCCAGAACAACAGGACCGCCGCAAAGACGCAATCCTGCGTACGGCGGTCCTGAGGTGGTTAAGATGCCGTGATCAAGTGAGATCACAGCATATAAAAGGTGAAAAACCTCTTGCGCTTCCGGGCTTCTTATCAGCATCTTCTGCGGTCAATGAGGATGCCGGTAATATATAATATAAAAATATCAAATATAAAAATATTTACGCCAAACTGAAAAATGGGTCAAAATGGCCGATTTGCTATTTTTTCATCACTTCTCTTAACCAATGTAATAAAATGTGATCAAAAAGTCACACACTCCAAAATGGTATCAATAAAAACGACAGATTGTCCTGCAAAAAAATCAGCCCCCACACAGTGCTGCAGACATAAAGTTATTGGGGTCAGTATATGGTGATATAAAAAAATTGACATTTATTTTTACACTATTTAGACATAAAAAACCTATACCTATGTGATATCATTGTAATCGTACTGACCCAGAGAATGAAGGGCATCGGTCAGTTTTGCCACAAAGGGAACGCCATAGGGACAAAACCCGTTAAACGGTGGAGGAATTGCATTTTATTCCAATTCCACGCCATTCTGAATTTTCTTCCAGCTTCCCACTACATTGTATGCCATATTAAAAGGTGGCATTAGAAAGTACATCTTGTCCCGCAAAAGTTCCGTTGCCGGAAGTGCCCGCCGGATCCGTAACACCGCAAGTGAACTGAAAGCATTTGAAGACTGATCCGTCTTCAAAATGCATTCAGTGTTACTATGGCAGCCAGGACGCTATTAAAGACCTGGTTGCCATAGTAGTAGTGGGGAGCGGGGGAGCAGTATACTTACCGTCCGTGCGGCTCCCGGGGCGCTCCAGAATGATGTCAGAGCGCCCCATGCGCATGGATGACGTGATCCATGCGATCACGTGATCCATGCGCGTGGGGCGCCCTGACGTCACTCTGGAGCGCCCCGGGAGCCGCACAGACGGTAAGTATGCTGCTCCCCCGCTCCCCACTACACTTTACCATGGCTGCCAGGACTTTAGCGTCCTGGCAGCCATGGTAACCATTCAGAAAAAGCTAAACGTCGGATCTGGTAATGCGCCAAAACGACGTTTAGCTTAAGGCCGGATCCGGATTAATGCCTTTCAATGGGCATTAATTCCGGATCCAGCCTTGCGGCAAGTGTTCAGGATTTTTGGCCGGAGCAAAAAGCGCAGCATGCTGCGGTATTTTCTCCGGCCAAAAAACGTTCCGGTCCTGAACTGAAGACATCCTGATGCATCCTGAACAGATTTCTCTCCATTCAGAATGCATTAGGATAAAACTGATCAGGATTCTTCCGGCATAGAGGCCCGACGACGGAACTCTATGCCGGAACACAACAACGCAGGTGTGAAAGAGCCCTTATACAGCCATGTCAATGAAAAAACGAAAAAGTTACAGCTGCTTAAACATGGAAAGGCAAACACTGGAAACAGTGGCTGGTCACTAAGTGGTTGAACCGTACCCAATAACTAAAAGTGGTCAAGCTTAAAAAGAAGACCACATTCTTCAATGCTTAATTGCTCATGTCATCATGAATAATGTATCAAAGGTGCATTTAATTCCCATTCTTCATGCTGGAAGCCTTCACTGCCTCTCTTAGGGCTTGTTCACAAATTGGCAAATTGCGGTCCGCAATGCACGGGCACTGACCGTGTGCCAGCCGCATAGTGATTGCGGCCCCATTCACTTGAATGGGTCCGCAATCCGTCCATTCTGCAAAAAGATATAGCAAGTTCTATCTTTTTTACGGTGCAGAGGCACGGAACGGAACCCCAGAAAGAACTTTGTAGTGTTCCGTTCTTCCGTTCCGCATCTCCGGCTTTGCGGACCCATTGAAACGAATGGGTCCGCATCCGTGATCCGCAAATGCGGTCCGCAATACGGCAACAGGCTTCACACAGTCGAGCCTGTAGGAGGGACAACTTCCATGTTTGCCTGTTTCTAACCCTATTGAACTATAGACATGAGAAGAATCTTTTGCTCACAAATTCTCGCTTTGCTTCCTCAAAATACAAGGGTTTACAAAAAAAAAAGGCTACATGCAAATAGCGGATCCGTGTTCCTGTTTTTTTTACATCCACATCCGTTCCGTTTGTCCGCAAATTTTGTAAGTTGTGTTTCCGTGTGCCTTCAGTTTTTTTTTGCGGTCCATAAAAAAAACTTGAAGGCTGTAATTCTTGAAATTTAATATATACAGGTTTCTCAGCGACCATCCGCAAAAAAAAACAGATGCGGGTGACATACGGATGGCTTCCGTTGGTCTTTCGCATTTTTTGCGGACCCATTGACTTCTATGGGTCCGCAAACTGTTTTTTGCGGACAAGAATAGGACATGCCATATTTTCTTTGCGGACGTGAAACACGGACAGCGGACGCGGACAACAAATGGATGAGTCCACTGTATTTTTAACGGATCCTTAGAAATGAATGGGAAACCATCCGATCCGCAAAAAAACGGAACGGAGGCTGCAAAAAACCACTGCCGTGTGCATGTAGCCTAAAGCATAGTCTGGGAAGAAGGCTTGCAAAAGTGAAGGCTCTAGAACAGGCACTTTACTCCTGCTACATTATCTTATAACCTGAGTAAGCAAAGAGGTATCTCCCAAGAAAGAGAACCATACTGACGAGGGACAAGCACCCCGAAAAATCCGTCTACGGATAGATATCTAGCCTGGCTGTTTTCTCAGATTTGTTGGAAAGTCAGATCTTGACTCATAAGGAGCCACTTCCAAGAGGTGGCGCTAGCGAGATGGTTCTCTTTCTAGGGAGATGCTTCTTTGCATATTTGTTTCCCACGGAGAACTGCCAATAAGTCAACACACCCTGGAGTGCCTCCAGTTAGGCCTCTTTCACACGACTGTTTTATTTTTTTCCGTTTACGGGACGTTTTTTGCATTCCGTACACGGTCCGTTTACGGAACCATTCATTTTAATGGTTCCGCAAAACTGAATGTACTCCGTATGCATTCTGTTTCCGTATTTTCGTTTTTCCGTTCCGTTGAAAGATATAACATGTCCAATTATTGCCCGCAAATCACGTTCCGTGGCTCCATTCAAGTCAATGGGTCCGCAAAAAAAAAAAACAGAACACATACGGAAATGCATCCGTATGTCTTCCGTATCCGTTCTGTTTTCGCAGAACCATCTATTGAAAATGTTATGCCCAGCCGAATTTTTTCTATGTAATTACTGTATATGCCATAGGGAAAAATGGAACGGAAAAACGGTACAGAAACGGAAACACAACGGAAAAAAAATTGGAACAACAGATCCGTGAAAAACGGACCGCAAAACACTGAAAAAGCCATACGGTTGTATGAAAGAGGCCTAAGGCTGGGTTCAGACCTGAGCGCATTTTATATGCGCGTTTAACGCGCGTTTTTGTCGCGCGTTTTTATGCACGTTTTTTGTAAGGCTCAATTCACACCTGAGCGTTTTACAGCGCGTTCCTACGCGCTGTAAAACGCTCAACAAGGAGAAACCAATGCTTCCCTATGGGAATGGTTCTCACCTGGGCGTTTTACAGCGCGTACGATCGCGCTGTAAAACGCCCGACGCTCACACAAGTTCGGTAGCGTTTTTTTGGGCGCTTGTCGCGCGTTCCCGTACATAGACTTTCGGGAACGCGCGACACTGTGTGCACACTTGTCTCTGTATGCGCGCTTGTAAACGCCCGTACAATCGCGCATACAGAGCGCTCGTTTCAGAACGCTCAGGTGTGAACTGAGCCTAAGGGGAGGTTGTTATGCAGGGACAGAGAAAGCGAAGGCTGATAACTGAAGAGATTGGTGCAGAAAGAGGAGATCATGACCATATACCAGAATAAGGCTACTTTTCCATATGGGTTTTGGTTTCAGGTTTAGGGATCCGGCAGAAGATCTCAAATCCTGACCAAAACGATTCAGTTTTGATTACACATCAGGATACATCCCTTCCGTTAGGATGCAGTTGTGTAAAATCGAAACGGAACAAACCGGATCACAAATACATTAGGATCCTTAAAAAAAATGAACCGCCACCATTGACTTACATTGTATTCAGTGACGGATCCAGTTTTGTGTCCGGTCACAAGACGGAATGCTGACGGGACGGAAGGCCTCCTGATGCATCCTGAACGGATCTCTTTCCATTCAGAATGCATGGGGCCAAACGGAACCATTTTGGCATGGTTTGGAGATCCTCTTCCGGATCTCAAAACTGAAATGCCAAGACACATATGTGAAAGTAGCCTAAGGCTCAATTCACACCTGAGCGTTTTACAGCGCGTTCCTACGCGCTGTAAAACGCTCAACAAGGAGAAACCAATGCTTCCCTATGGGAATGGTTCTCACCTGGGCGTTTTACAGCGCGTACGATCGCGCTGTAAAACGCCCGACGCTCACACAAGTTCGGTAGCGTTTTTTTGGGCGCTTGTCGCGCGTTCCCGTACATAGACTTTCGGGAACGCGCGACACTGTGTGCACACTTGTCTCTGTATGCGCGCTTGTAAACGCCCGTACAATCGCGCATACAGAGCGCTCGTTTCAGAACGCTCAGGTGTGAACTGAGCCTTAGAGCTGTGGGAATGATCTGCTCACGGACATGATATGCTAGAGCTTGCCAATGAAACTGGTCAAAAACAACAAGGAAATTAGGAATGCCTTATGTTGGTATACACAGTCTTCGTCTGTCATAGGCCAGTCTCACATGTGCTTATTAAAGAGGACCTGTTACCTCTCCTGGCATTCCCCATGTAATGCCAGCAGTTTGAAATTAAGGTCCAGATGGGTGCTACCAGTTAGGGGGGGGGGGGGTCGCTGCAAAGCCTGACATTATCCAATCAGTGCTCCCTGTGTCAAACAGTGCAGGGACACACCCACAACTGGTAACACCCATCTGGACCTTCATTTCAAACTGCTAATTCTTTCATAACTTTTAGCAGGAATAATAAAGGGATGGCATATTATAGAGTCATAACAATAGAGGCTCCAGAATTGTTATTACATAGGGGATGCAAGTAGTTACTACATCAGACATGTCAGGAGAGGGGACAGCTCCTCTTTAAGGGCAGTTGACCTCGTACACATAGATGTGAGTGATGACAATCTCTGTACAGCACTGTGGAATATGTTATATAAATGATTAAAAGTAAGTATATGGTAACTATTCAACTCATCCGCCTTTCTCATGTTCTTTCAGGAAATTACTAGCTGTATAACGGTAAATATTCACCATTAACACGTCGGCTTTTGCAGTTTTCTATAACCCTTTACTGTAGTGAATCTCAGCACAGTCATCCAGCTAATTCAGATGCTTCCACAATTCTGCACTTGACGGCACAGGCCAAAATGTGAGGCCCACAATGCATGACGTCAGGATGGTAGTGGTGGTGGTGACCCTGATAGTGGTAGTAGTACTCACAGTTCATGGTGGCAATCTTCCCTCTGGCACTCTCCAGGCTGTGCACAGTGAAAAGAGGGCACACCCTTTCTTCATTCAGGGAACTCCCTGGCTTTATGGGGTTCCTGCCCAGTGACAGTTGGGGAGCCCTTGTGAACTGTAAGAAGCAATGATCAGGCCTTGTTTATTTGCAAAACATAAAAGGGGTCAATTACTTTATTGGGCGTATTTCTGGTGCAGATTTGCGCCGCAATCTCAGATTTTTCCCTGGTCACGCTAGGTCTAAAAAAGAGGGTGGGGGGGGGGTGGTTTGGGCAGGGAAGGGATGGGCCTGGTTTAGGCGTCGAAAATTGTCTAAGGCCCCTTTCACACGGGCGAGATTTCCGCGCGGGTGCGATGCGTGAGGTGAACGCATTGCACCCGCACTGAATCCGGACCCATTCACTTCTATGCGTAAAAATCGCAGCATGCTCCTCTTTGTGCGTTTTCCACGCAACGCAGGCCCCATAGAAGTGAATGGGGCTGCGTTAAAATCGCAAGCATCCGCAAGCAAGTGCGGATGTGGTGCGATTTTCACGCATGGTTGCTAGGAGACGATCGGGATGGGGACCCGACAATTATTATTTTCCCTTATAACATGGTTATAAGGGAAAATAATAGCATTCTTAATACAGAATGCATAGTACAATAGGGCTGGAGGGGTTAAAAAAAATATAAAAAATAATTTAACTCTTCTGTCTTCATCTTCGCTGTGCACAGGAAAAGGACCTGAGGTGACGTCACTACGCTCCTCACATGGTCTGTCACATGATCCACCACCATGGTAAAAGATCATGTGATGGACCATGTGATGAGCGCAGTGACGTCATCAAAGGTCCTATTCCTCAGAAGAAGACAGAAGAGAAGCCGGCTGCGCGAACAAGTGGATTAAGGTCAGTTAAATTATTTTTTATTTTTTTTAACCCCTCCAGCGCTATTGTACTAAGCATTCTGTATTAAGAATGCTATTATTTTCCCTTATAACCATGTTATAAGGGAAAATAATACAATCTGCACAACACCTAACCCAAACCGGAACTTCTGTGAAGAAGTTCGGGTTTGGGTACCTAACATGCCGATTTTTCTCACGCGCGTGCAAAACGCATTACAATGTTTTGCACTCACACGGAAAAATTGCCAAAAACATGACGCCCGTGTGAAAGAGGCCTAAATGTAAGATAGCAAGGAAGCCGTCTTACATTTAGAAGTGGTGGTGGATCCACCGAAGATATGTAGAGGCCGGCGCCTCTACTTAACTTTGGCGATCCACCACCAGCTATAGGGAATATTAAGACCGGCGTCTAAAACGCTGGTCTTAATAAATGACCCCCAAAGTCTCACTTTACTGAATAGATAATGGGAGTAGTAGTTCATACAGCAGCAAAAGACATAGTTCAAAAGTATATTACTAATGACCCTGCTCCCCCCTCCTCCTGTCACTCCACTAATGACCCTGCTCCCCCCTCCTCCTGTCACTCCACTAATGACCCTGCGCCCCCCTCCTCCTGTCACTCCACTAATGACCCTGCTCCCCCTCCTCCTGTCACCCCACTAGTGACCCTGCTCCCCCCTCCTCCTGTCACCCCACTAGTGACCCTGCTCCCCCCTCCTCCTGTCACTCCACTAATGACCCTGCTCCCCCTCCTCCTGTCACCCCACTAGTGGCCCTGCGCCCCCCTCCTCCTGTCACCCCACTAGTGACCCTGCTCCCCTTCCTTCTGTCACCCCACTAGTGACCCTGCTCCCCCCTCCCCCTGTCACCCCACTAGTGACCCTGCTCCTCCCTCCTCCTGTCACCCCACTAGTGACCCTGCTCCCCCCTCCCCCTGTCACCCCACTAGTGACCCTGCTCCCCTTCCTTCTGTCACCCCACTAGTGACCCTGCTCCCTCCTCCTCCTGTCACCCCACTAGTGACCCTGCTCCCCCTCCTCCTGTCACCCCACTAGTGACCCTGCTCCCCCCTCCTCCTGTCACCCCACTAGTGACCCTGCTCCCCCCTCCTCCTGTCACCCCACTAGTGACCCTGCTCCCCCTCCTCCTGTCACCCCACTAGTGACCCTGCTCCCCCCTCCCCCTGTCACCCCACTAGTGACCCTGCTCCCTCCTCCTCCTGTTACCCCACTAGTGACCCTGCTCCTCCCTCCTCCTGTCACCCAACTAGTGACCCTGCCCCCCTCCTCCTGTCACCCCACTAGTGACCCTGCTCCCCCTCCTCCTGTCACCCCACTAGTGACCCTGCCCCCCTCCTCCTGTCACCCCACTAGTGACCCTGCTCCCCCTCCTCCTGTCACCCCACTAGTGACCCTGCCCCCGTCCTCCTGTCACCCCACTAGTGACCCTGCTCCCCCTTTTCCTGTCACTCCACAGGGAAGAAGCTGAATAGACTCCACCGACTATGATGGGATCCATTCAGTTTCTGTTCGGGATCCTGTCTTTTTACCGGACACAGAAGTGCTGCATACAAGGCTTTCTTGTCTGGTCTTTCAACAGAATCTGCAACAGAGACTCCAGACGCAGCCTCCAGCGCAGATTTGAAGGCTACGTATTATGTGTATTAGTAATGCTCACAGGTGCCCCCTCACAGTGTTTGCATTTCTCTCCGGCAAAGCTACCTGGTTCTGGCCCGTGAAATGTATACCATGTCTAGCGCGGCCCTCAGACAGAAAATGGTTGGGCACCACTGCTGTACACAACTAAAACTCAGCAACGGGCCATGATTAAATGAGAAATAAACCTGCAACTTGTAATAATATACTTTTTTGACTTTTAGGCTCTCGTTAAGGACTTGACAACTTTACTGGACTGTGTGGTAAAGAACTAAATGTATTGTTTATGTTGGCAAATGAATTAGTTGAATGTAATGAGCAAGTCCGTTCATACGTACATCACATCCTCTAAAAAGTGTTATTTTAGCACTAGCCTCTACCTGCTGTTCTCTAGAAGAACGGAGAGGGTCTGACTAGTGCCATTAGTTATGCCCTACAGACGGGCGCACACATAGGTATCCGCATCCATAGCAAACGTAGCTTAGCAATGACAGCTTGGAAAACCCCTTTGCACTCGGCTCCCCCTAGTGGCTGCAGACAAAGGCAGGAGGAGTGTGTGGAGGGGTCTGCGCTATGGTGAATGCCTCACAGTCTAAAGATTAACAGTATTATCACTACATCTGACATAAACTGTCAATCAAGATTTATTTAGGTTGGTTAAAGTATTATGCAGGATAGGCAGACCGGAAATGAATTGTCCGCTTCATTCAAGTTGTCACAAGGATGGGAGATAGAACGTTGCACTGCGTTGACAAGCGCACATTTAGTTTCGGGTACCCGGGGACAGATTCCCTTTAGAGCCGCAGTACATATGAAAGAGATTCCCATTTTGAAGGGCAGCAAGGCTCATGCACTTTTGACATTTCTATCGTTTTCTCATTCTAAAGGCTCATGCACACAGCTGTAGCCGTATATGTGGTCCACAGACTGAGAATCCTACAAAACACGGATACCGCCCGTATGCGCTGTGCATTTTGTGAATCAGTACGTGCTGCCCTTAGTTAGAACTGCAAAACGGACAAGTATAGGACATGTTTTTTTGGTGTTTTTTTGCGGGCCCGCGGAATAGACATACATGTGCTGTGGCCCCATTGAAATGAATGGTACTAAAACTATGGTTGTGCGCATGAACCCTAAATCTGTAAATGTTACTTATTCTATCCGAGGAGTGACTTGTGTCATTATATTATTCTCCAGCTTGATGAAACGATATGTAAATATCTTAACATGATCCTGACAGATGTTCTGAAGAAGACAGGCGGTAATGCTGTGGTAATTACATTCTACTTCACCTTACATACTCTCAGCATCAATTTAAAGCATTTCCTATTGAATTTGAGCTACAACTAAATGTTCTCACCTCCATCCATCTGGTTAGCAGTCAGTGGTTTAGGAATTGAAGAAAAGGGACAAAGTACAGTAAAAGGAAAGGCATTGCCTATATACAGCTCGCCTGATACATAGGTCTGTCCTCACCTTTCCTCTTGGCATATCCTGATGTGTGGCATGAAATAACCAGCTTTGAAAAGAAACGTGATTTGCAGTACTCTGTTGGGAGATGCATATGCTATCTCTGTCTGTGTTTGGCCACCCAGTGGTTGCGAGCTGCATTGCAGCCTGTGGAGGATTTTGCTAGGGCACTGCCATATTGTATCAAATGTGTATTGTGAGATATTGAAATCCTTCATAAATTCAAGAAAATGTATAGGTGGGCTCATCTGTATTTCATTTACATCAACAAGCTGTTATTAAGTGGATGTGGATCTGCTGTGTCATTTGAACAGATTGGTTTTAGACTACTACTAAGGGTACTAAGTTGCTCCCCTGGTCTTCACCCTTTAACCCCTATACTAGATCTGGACTCCACTGCAGGGGATCTACCAGACCGCTACCTGTTGGATTAGACTCAGTCTGTAGACTGCTGAGCTACAATGGCCAACAGAGACTGATGCAAAGCACAGGGGGATCAGGCAAAACCGCAGTCAGGGACAGGCCGAGGTACGGCAGGCAGAGTTTATGCAAAACAAAAACAGTCTTGAGGGTTAAGGCCGGCAGCTCTTGGTTAATACAGAGATCAGGTCAGGAAGTGAAGTGTTAAATCCAGAAATCAGGTAAAAGTCAGTACATGGACAGAGAAACAAGCTAAAGTTGTGCCTGTTCCCAACATATGGAGTGGAGCGGTGTTGGGCATGGACCCCTACCGTGATACAAGCTTACCGTATTTATTTATTTTAAACCTGTTTGACCACATTTGATAATTACTCTACCTGCACTGTATCAGGCGAGTCCTGGCACTTCTGAGTGTGCCACGACGTACCTCAACTGGACGCATAATAAAAAATAACCTGGACTTTTAATTTACTTCTCCCTTTCTTGTTTCCGCTTTAAATCAGTGTAAGTGGTTGAGAGGTTGGTATCAGCCTGTGTAACGGAACAGCTCTGAGAGATCACAGGACTGAAGTTAGAAATACAACTACATGAAATGTCACATATTACAGACAGATTGTTCATTAGGATTAAAATAATATATTGTATTTTCTTCCTTACATGATAAGCTGACAGGCGTGGTGAACATTCTGCCTTGTGGAACGGTAAGATTAAACATTTGAAGAATTCTTGCTTATGCTTCATGTACCATTTACATTTAAACTTATTTTTTTAGAATATTTATTTGACTTGAGATGTAGTTAGGCAGAGAAACAGACAGACAGAAATAAAGACACAGAGAAAGACAGATAGATAAATAGATAGACACATAGACAGATAGATAGAGGCAAGGAAGGTGTTAAAACAATAAAGGAAATACACTTAAAGAGGTATTCAGGTGTGGCATGTAATCCCTTATCCACAGGCTAGCAGGTAACTTACTAGATGTGCATGTCCTACCACTGGGATCCCCACCCATCACAAGAATGGGGACCCAGGGCCCTGCGGGGCCCCCCAAAATGAACAGAGAGACAGGTTGGGCATGCACACTCTTGTCTATGGAAGTTCTGGAAATAGTGGAGCGCTTTAGGTCCCCACTGATCTCATAGTTATCCCCTATGCTGTGGACAGAGGATCACTTGCCACAATTGAATACCCCTTTAATGATTCAACCCCCCGCTGCTCCAGCGCCACTGCTCCGATCTTCCTGGCTGGGTGTTGTATATACATGACTGCAGAGGTAATGTGTCCTTATACCGCACATGACTGCTGCAGCCAATCACTGGCCTCAGCAATCTTATACTGACACGTCTGCCCGGACTGCCCATCTGGCAATTCAGACAAATGCCAGATGGGTCGGTGTTCTCAGTGACCAACTCTACTGGGATGGTGCCGACCCTGACTTGTGTTTCTGTGAAGTCTTCATCTTGGGGTGGGCCTGTATGCTTTCAAATGCCAGGGCTGAATTATTGTCCCAGTGCGGCCTTGCAAACTGCATACATTGAGGCCAGTGATTGGCTGCGGTGGTCACATACAGTATATGGGACATCATTGGTGCAGGCAAGAACATGATGTCACGGCTGCGGGAAGGACCAAAGCAACGATGGTGGAGCAGAGGGGAATCGAAATGGGGAGTACAGCTTCTATTCTGTCCCTGCGTTTTTCTTTTTTTATCTTTTTTAACTTGGAGAACTGCTTTAATGCAACACAACGCATATTAATGAATACAGTATATAAAATATTAATAAAAGAACTGCTATACAATAATATACTATATAATGTTACATGCCGTTATACAAAATTATGCAAATTTTTCTGTTATACACCTTAATGGAAATATATTTTTCTTTTTAACCAGAAATTATTGTGGATATAGTTGGCAACTACAATGTGCGTTAGAAAAAAACGTATGTATTGAATGAAATTGTTGCTGTACATGTCAAAAAAGACCCAGGTCCATCAAGTGCAACACACAATATAATCCTATAGTGTAGAAGGCAAAACCCCAGCTGACAGACAAATAGCATTAAACCACATCCAAGTCGAGGGTAGAGAGGGGGTTAATTTCAGTCTAGCCTTGTGGTCTAGGACAGTGAGTGGGTTAATGTAGGCATTTGTGGTGGTCTAGGGCAGTGAAAAGATTAATATCAGAATCCCTGGTGGTCTAGAGCAGTGACGTGGTTAATGTCAGAATCGCTGAGGTTTATTGCAGCAAAGAGATTATGTCAGGAAACCTGGAGGCTTTGGACCGTGGGGGGGGGGGGGGGGGGGAGGGTTATTGTGAAAATACCTGATGGTCTAGGACAACAAAAGGTGTTAATGTCAGTACACCGGGTGATCTAGGAGACTGAAGAAGTGGAAGTATTAATGCTGGTTACTCAGCTCTCTGGGCTCCAGTGTTATCCAGGCTGTAACTTCCTGTTTTTCTCCTTTCACAGATCATAGAGACTAGGGCAAACTGTGCAGCTGTAACAGTATGGCTGCACAGTTCTCTCTATGGTCAGGAAGAACAATTCAGGAGTGATCTGCCCAGTCACTACAAAGACAGTCAGCATATGACAAGGCCTTAAGGTTCACCTTGCCAAGGGGCCTGGTCACAATTGTGACTGCTGTGACCCCCTATAGCTATGTCACTTAACCCTTTTGGTAGTTTACTGGTTAGAGAGACCCGATCTAAGAATGTTCCATCAATAACTACCCTCTGCTTTGCATTATTGAGCCATCTGTTAGGTAGATTTCACACACATCAGTGATTGTGAGCCAAAACCAGGTATAGTCCCGAAACACTGGCACAAATCTTTCCTTTACACCTTATCTCTGTGAAGGCTTCTGGTTTTGGCTCACAATCAATGATGGAAATCACTGACCAAATACTGACCAAACACTGACTGCATGAAAGCATTCTCACTATCCTGCATCTTCTGGTAGTCTGTGTGTCTGGAAAGCAAATCTATGGCCACCATGAGGTGGGAGGCAACGTCCTTCGCACTAAGCCCATCTATACTTTTCCAAAGGGTGTTGAGGCAGAAAAATGCAACATAAAGCTGGACCGTGTAAGATGATGAACATGATTTTTTATTTATTTATTTTGCAGACATCATGCATGATGCAAAGAAAATCTTCGATTTCAAACCACCTTACCTAATTACCTTTCGCTTTCATAAAAAAAAAATCTAAAAAAAAATGTCATCTTAGCCGTACTCTCCTCCCTTTACTCCTGGAATCATCTCAAATAAACTTGCAGCAAATAAACATCCTGTGCGTCTTATTTCTGATGTTTATAAAAAGCTGGGACCAAATACATGAAGGGTCTGTAGCTGGATTGGGGTCATTCAACTGCAGCCCCCTCTGCACTTTGATTGACAGGGCCAAGCAGTGCAAATGTGATCACACCCGGCCCTGTCAATCAAAGTGCAGGGGTTCTGCAGTTGCAGAGTCAGCAGAGCCTCTAGGTGTAACGCCAACGCCCCCGTTGCTCCTAGAGCCTCATTTGCATGTATTAAAACATAATTTTTCTCAGCAATGCGGGCACATATGAACATGGGACCAACACAGATGCCTTCAGCTGCCAAGCGCACATGTAACAGGTCAGCCAGTGTCATAGGTATAAAACTGCTGACAGATGTCTATTAACATACAGATACTGTCATATTGTGACCAGCAGGGGGAGCTCTATGGGTCACAAAATATAGTACACATAGGTATTTCTGCCTGCAGGTGGCGCACTTGCATTAGGCTGTTTATCTCTGGTATGTGCCTGTACATATAATATTTGGTTCTCGTATTTGATCTTCCGGTTCTTTAGAAACATTTTGGAAATGGAAGTGAAAGGAGAATAGGGACGCTCCTGTGGTTCAAACAGGTGGATCCGGCGTGCAGGGAGCCGCTTCTTGTGGTGGCTATGACAACCGGTCGGAGCGTTGTCATGGAAACTCCCAGGCGTCTGAGAAGGGACTGTCAGTGATCCGGGTGTAATGTCCTAATGTCTCCACAGAAGAACAGCACCAAACGGCCATATTAGCGCCGGACACACTGCCACACACCATCAGCTGTGGCAAGCGATCTTGTGCTCTTTTACTTCTCTCTTACTTCTAGCCCTGCATACAAATACATCATTACACATTCTGAGCAGCATAAGAATAGATAAGCTTTAACAATCACCTATTGTGAATGGTGGATCATGTCTTATCTATACACAGAGGTGATATCATTACAGGCAGGATTAGAATGGCAGATAAGCAGGTAACTGCAGTAAAGTGTTCTGTACAGACCAAGGAGTGGCGCCTATAAGGCTTAGAGGTCAGGGATGCAGGATTTTATGGTTTTTCTTTAAAGGGTTTCTGTCACCCCTCAAAAATATATATATTTTTTTTGGATAGTTATATTCCTTATAGCGCGATATAGGAGAATATAATGGTCTTACTTACTTTCATGCGGCCGTTTCTTTAGAAAACGAAGTTTTATAATATGTAAATCAGGGCTCTACCAGCAAGTAGGGCGTCTACTTGCTGGTAGCCGCAGCAGAAAACCGCCCCCTCGCCGTGTTGATTGACAGGGCCAGCCGTGATCTCCTCCTCCGGCCGGCCCTGTCAGTATTTCAAAAATCGTGTGCCTCTGTTCATTCGGCGCAGGCGCTCTGAGATAAGGAGGCTCGTCTCCTCAGCACTCCCTCAGTGCGCCTGCGCCGATGATGTCTTCTCTTTCGGTGATGTCATCGGTGCAGGCGCACTGAGGGAGTTCTGAGGAGACGAGCCTCCTCATCTCAGAGCGCCTGCGCCGAATGAACAGAGGCGCGCGATTTTTGAAATACTGACAGGGCCGGCGGAGGAGGAAAACACGGCTGGCCCTGTCAATCAACACGGCGAGGGGGCGGTTTTCTGCTGCGGCTACCAGCAAGTAGACGCCCTACTTGCTGGTAGAGCCCTGATTTACATATTATAAAACTTCGTTTTCTAAAGAAACGGCCGCATGAAAGTAAGTAAGACCATTATATTCTCCTCGCGCACACAGGCGCGCGCGTTCACAGGATCGGAAGGTAAGTGAGTGGATCTCCAGCCTGCCAGCGGCGATTGTTCGCTGGCAGGCTGGAGATGTGATTTTTTTTAACCCCTAACAGGTATATTAGATGCTGTTTTGATAACAGCGTCTAATATACCTGCTACCTGGTCCTCTGGTGGTCCCTTTTGCTTGGATCGACCACCAGAGGACACAGGTAGCTCAGCAATATGTAGCACCAAACACCACTACACTACACCCCCCCTGTCACTTATTAACCCCTTATTCACCCCTGATCACCCCTGATCACCCCATATAGACTCCCTGATCACCCCCCTGTCATTGATCACCCCCCTGTCATTGATCACCCCCTTGTAAGGCTCCATTCAGACGTCCATATGTTTTTTACGGATCCACGGATACATGGATCGGATCCGCAAAACACATACAGACGTCTGAATGGAGCCTTACAGGGGGGTGATCACCCCATATAGACTCCCTGATCACCCCCCTGTCATTGATCACCCCCCTGTAAGGCTGCATTCAGATGTCCGTATGTTTTTTACGGATCCACGGATATATGGATCGGATCCGCAAAACACATACGGACATCTGAATGGAGCCTTATAGGGGGGTGATCAATGACAGGGGGGTGATCACCCCATATAGACTCCCTGATCACCCCCCTGTCATTGATCACCCCCCTGTAAGGCTGCATTCAGATGTCCGTATGTTTTTTACGGATCCACGGATACAGGGATCGGATCCGCAAAACACATACGGACATCTGAATGGAGCCTTATAGGGGGGTGATCAATGACAGGGGGGTGATCACCCCATATAGACTCCCTGATCACCCCCCTGTCATTGATCACCCCCCTGTCATTGATCACCCCCCTGTCATTGATCACACCCCTGTCATTGATCACACCCCTGTAAGGCTCCATTCAGACATTTTTTTGGCCCAAGTTAGCGGAATTTTTTTTTTTTCTTACAAAGTCTCATATTCCACTAACTTGTGTCAAAAAATAAAATCTCACATGAACTCACCATACCCCTCACGGAATCCAAATGCGTAAATTTTTTTAGACATTTGTATTCCAGACTTCTTCTCACGCTTTAGGGCCCCTAGAATGCCAGGGCAGTATAAATACCCCACATGTGACCCCATTTCGGAAAGAAGACACCCCAAGGTATTCCGTGAGGGGCATATTGAGTCCATGAAAGATTGAAATTTTTGTCCCAAGTTAGCAGAAAGGGAGACTTTGTGAGAAAAAAATAATTAAAAATCAATTTCCGCTAACTTGTGCCAAAAAAAAAAAAAAAAAATATGAACTCGCCATGCCCCTCATTGAATACCTTGGGGTGTCTTCTTTCCAAAATGGGGTCACATGTGGGGTATTTATACTGCCCTGGCATTTTAGGGGCCCTAAAGCGTGAGAAGAAGTCTGGGATCCAAATGTCTAAAAATGCCCTCGTAAAAGGAATGTGGGCCCCTTTGCGCATCTAGGCTGCAAAAACGTGTCACACATCTGGTATCGCCGTACTGTGTTTTGGGGTGTCATTTTACATATACCCATGCTGGGTGAGATAAATATCTTGGTCAAATGCCAACTTTGTATAAAAAATGGGAAAAGTTGTCTTTTGCCGAGATATTTCTCTCACCTAGCATGAGTATATATAAAAAGACACCCCAAAATACATTGCCCAACTTCTCCTGAATACGGCGATACCACATGTGTGACACTTTTTTGCAGCCTAGGTGGGCAAAGGGGCCCACATTCCAAAGAGCACCTTTAGGATTTCACAGGTCATTTACCTACTTACCACACATTAGGGCCCCTAGAATGCCAGGGCAGTATAACTATCCAACAAGTGACCCCATTTTGGAAAGAAGACACCCCAAGGTATTCCGTGAGGGGCATGGCGAGTTCCTAGAATTTTTTATTTTTTGTCACAAGTTAGCGGAAAATGATGATTTTTTTTTTCTTACAAAGTCTCATATTCCACTAACTTGTGACAAAAAATAAAAACTTCCATGAACTCACTATGCCCATCACGAAATACCTTGGGGTGTCTTCATTTCAAAATGGGGTCACTTGTGGGGTAGTTATACTGCCCTGACATTTTAGGGGCCTGAATGCGTGAGAAGTGGTTTGAAATCAAAATCTGTAAAAAATGGCCGGTGAAATCCGAAAGGTGCTCTTTGGAATGTGGGCCCCTTTGCCCACCTAGGCTGCAAAAAAGTGTCACACATCTGGTATCACCGTACTCAGGAGAAGTTGGGCAATGTGTTTTGGGGTGTCTTTTTACATATACCCATGCTGGGTGAAATAAATATCTTGGTCAAATGCCAACTTTGTATAAAAAAATTGGAAAAGTTGTCTTTTGCCAAGATATTTCTCTCACCCAGCATGGGTATATGTAAAATGACACCCCAAAACACATTGCCCAACTTCTCCTGAGTACGGATATACCACATGTGTGACACTTTTTTGCAGCCTAGGTGGGCAAAGGGGCCCACATTCCAAAGAGCACCTTTCGGATTTCACCGGCCATTTTTTACAGATTTTGATTTCAAACTACTTACCACACATTAGGGCCCCTAGAATGCCAGGGCAGTATAACTACCCCACAAGTGACCCCATTTTGGAAAGAAGACACCCCAAGGTATTTTGTGATGGGCATAGAGAGTTCATGGAAGTTTTTATTTTTTGTCACAAGTTAGTGGAATATGAGACTTTGTAAGAAAAAAAAAAAAAGAAAAAACATCATTTTCCGCTAACTTGTGACAAAAAATAAAAAGTTCTATGAACTCACTATGCCCATCAGCGATACCTTAGGGTGTCTACTTTCCGAAATGGGGTCATTTGTGGGGTGTTTGTACTGTCTGGGCATTGTAGAACCTCATGAAACATGATAGGTGCTCAGAAAGTCAGTGCTGCTTCAAAAAGCAGAAATTCACATTTTTGTACCATAGTTTGTAAACACTATAACTTTTACCCAAACCATTTTTTTTTTTTACCCAAACATTTTTTTTTTATCAAAGACATGTAGAACAATAAATTTAGAGAAAAATTTATATATGGATCTCGTTTTTTTTGCAAAATTTTACAACTGAAAGTGAAAAATGATTTTTTTTTGCAAAAAAATCATTAAATTTCGATTAATAACAAAAAAAGTAAAAATGTCAGCAGCAATGAAATACCACCAAATCAAAGCTCTATTAGGGCTCTTTCACACTTGCGTTGTTGGGATCCGGCGTGCACTTCCGTTGCCGGAGGTGCCCGCCGGATCCGTAACACCGCAAGTGAACTGAAAGCATTTGAAGACTGATCAGTCTTCAAAATGCGTTCAGTGTTACTATGGCACCCAGGACGCTATTAAAGTCCTGGTTGCCATAGTAGTAGTGGGGAGCGGGGGAGCGGTATACTTACAGTCCGTGCGGCTCCCGGGGCGCTCCAGAATGATGTCAGAGCGCCCATGCGCATGGATGACGTGCCATGTGATCACGTCATCCATGCGCCTGGGGCGCCCTGACATCACTCTGGAGCGCCCGGGGAGCCGCACGGACGGTAAGTATACTGCTCTCCCGCTCCCCACTACACTTTACCATGGCTGCCAGGACTTTAGCGTCCCGGCAGCCATGGTAACCATTCAGAAAAAGCTAAACGTCAGATCCGTCAATGCGCCGAAACGACGTTTAGCTTAAGGCCGGATCCGGATCAATGCCTTTCAATGGGCATTCATTCCGGATCCGGCCTTGCGGCAAGTGTTCAGGATTTTTGGCCGGAGCAAAAAGCGCAGCCCAATGACACCCCAAAACGTTTCCGGTCCTGAACTGAAGACATCCTGATGCATCCTGAACGGATTTCTCTCCATTCAGAATGCATTAGGATAAAACTGATCAGGATTCTTCCGGCATAGAGCCCCGACGACGGAACTCTATGCCGGAAGAAAAGAACGCAGGTGTGAAAGAGCCCTTAGTGAGAAGAAAAGGAGGTAAAATTCATTTGGGTGGTAAGTTGCATGACCGAGCAATAAACGGTGAAAGTTCTGTAGGTGAGAAGTGTAAAAAGTGGCCTGGTCATTAAGGGTGTTTAAGCTAGGGGGGCTGAGGTGGTTAAGTAATATCCCCCACATTGTCCCCCAGTAAAGTCCCTCATAGTGCTCACCCCCCTCTTGTCCCCCATCCTGCCCCTTCAGCATTATGTCCCCCAAGTGGGCACAGAAAATAAAAGGTCAAAAACTAATACTCAACTATATCCCGTTCACTGGCGTTGACGATGCAGACTGCAATCTCTTCTGGTGTACAGCCTGGGATGGTGGGACACAGGCAAAGGCTGATGCAATGATGTTACCACGCACGCTTGCGCAGGGTGCAATGATGTCATCATGCACACCGGCATTTACTACCTCATAGGCTTCAGGCCTACTAAGCCGGATGCCTATGAGGGTGATTGGCGGGGCAGGGAAGCGTCGGCTCCTGTGCCCCAGCACAGTATTCAACTGTAGTGCGGCGACTGGTCTAGTTGCAAATGTCAACAGGGCTAAAAGGTCTTTTCACCATTTGCAATTTTTCAGTTGTATTGGCAACCATTTTGGTCGCCATCTGGAGCACTGGAATGGGCCCCATCCCACGCTGTTCCCCTGTGCAGCTGAACCGGCTGCACATGCGGTATGCCTGTCCCTGGTTATTAAACTGCATTACATGTATACTCCATGTAAAACTCATGTGCTAAGCTAAATATACAGTTCTGTGCAAAAGTTTTAGGCAGGTGTGGGGAAAAATGCTGCAACGTAAGAATGGTTTCAAAAATAGAAGTGTTAATAGTTTATTTTTATCAATTAACAAAAAGCAAAGTGAATGAACAAAAGAGAAATCTAAACCCAATCAATGATTGGTGTGACCACACGTAGCATTAGTTAGGTACACTTCTAGGTACACCTGAACACAGGATCTCAGCAGGGAGGTTGTTCCAAACATCTTGAAGAACCTACCACTGATCTTCTGTGGTTGTAGGCTTGCTCTAATCCTTCTGTCTCTTTATGTAATCCCAGACAGACTCGATAATGTTGAGATCAGGGCTCTGCGGGGTCCATATGATCACTTCCTGGACCACTTCTTCTTCTTTATGCTGAAAATACTTCTTAACCTCTTGAAGTTCTTTTTTTTATTTTTATATGATGCTCGCTTAAGGCCTCATGCACACGACCGTTGTGTGCATCCGCGGCCGTTGTTCCGTTTTTTTTCATGGACCCAATGACTTTCAATGTGCACCGTTTGGCTTCCGAGTCCGTGATCCGTTTTTCCAGTCAGTGAAAAAAATAGGACCTGTCCTATTTTTTTCACGGACAACGGTTCACGGACCTATTCAAGTCAACGGGTCCGTGAAAAATCACGGATGCACACAAGATAGTCATCCGCGTCCGTGATCCGTGTCCGTGATCCGTGTCCGTTTTTCCTATAATTTTCAATGGAAACTTGACTTAGTTTTTTTTTTCACTTTTCATGTCCGTGGATCCTCCAAAAATCAAGGAAGACCCACGGAAGAAAAAACGGTCACGGATCACGGAACAACGGAAATCCGTTTTGCGGACCGCAAAAAAAAAAACGGTCGTGTGCATGAGGCCTAAGAGCGCAGTGGACTCCATAGCTGCCGGGTTTCTGACATTTTAAACAGCAGTAGACATCTGGGGCTAATCTCTGTGATTAGTGTACCATGGTCAGCTGTGACCACGACATCAAAGGTGACTTACCCCAGGAGCCCAGCACTACCAGCCAGGGATCTGAAGGATCCTGGGATACCACAGGACAATATTGAATGTTCCAAAGGCGGCAGTGGTTATTCAATGCAGTCTCTCGATCAAGCAATTTAAGAATTGCATGTTCAAGTCGCCGAAGTGGACTATGTGTAGAAAACAATTTTCCCCATAATAAAAATAAACAATAAAAAATAAAGATTGTTTACACAGATGCATCCCAAAATGTCCGTGTTATAAAATATAAAAGTATTTATCAGGTACAGAAAATGCCATAACAGAAAAAAAATGTAAATGGCTGATTCTCCACTTTTTCGTAGCTTCACTTCCCCAAAAAAATGAATAGGCGCTCAAATAGTCATACACACAGAATCAATAAAATGAAAATATGCATAAACATGTTTTTCTATTATCTAGGGTCTGACAGGCCTTGATGCTGAAACAACTGCGTTGGCTCTATAAAATTATATTTGCAATTTGCTAACACCATCAATATGTATCGGTATACCGTGTAAGTATTTATTATAATATATTTAATGTATTGAACAATTTAGCTATGCTCACATAAATATTTCAGTGCTAAATTCTGTTTTATGAAAGCAAATAATAATAAAAATTTCTGTTCTTACCTCAATTTCACCAATTAAGGCTACTTTCACACTTGCGGCAGAGAGATCCGGCAAGCTGGATCAGACAAAAACGTATGCCAACTGATGGCATTAGTAAGACTGATCAGGATCATGATCAGTCTTAAAAATGCATTGAAATGCCAAATCCGTCTTTCCGGTGTCATCCGGCAAAACGGATCCGGCATTTACTTTTTTCACCTTTTTTTCAGTCTGTGCATGCGCAGACAAGAAGGACGGGTCCGGCATTCCAGTATTTTGAATGCCGGATCCAGCACTAATACATTCCTATGGGAAAAAATGCCGGATCCGTCATTCAGACAAGTCTTCAGTTTTTTTCGCCGGAGATAAAACCGTAGCATGCTACGGTTTTCTCTTTTGCCTGATCAGTCAAAATGACTGAACTGAAGACATCCTGATGCATCCTGAACGGATTACTCCCCATTCAGAATGCATGGGGATATGCCTGATCAGTTCTTTTCCGATATAGAGCCCCTGTGACGGAACTCTATGCCGGAAAAGAAAAACGCTAGTGTGAAAGTACCCTTAGGAATTCATTTCACTAAAAACAGGACTCAGATTGAATGGCTAGATATTAGGGTATCACCCCAAAGATGAAATATTACTACAGTCACCTTTTTCAAATCCGTTGACAATCAAAGTTATTTGTAGTTCTCCAGTTTTCATGACCAGAAATGGATTCTCAATATTCCTTTCAGACAGTTTTTGGGGTTGTCCAGCATTAAAAAAAAAATGGCTGCATTCGTCCAAAAACACTTCAGCTCAATGGAGCAGATCTGCAATACTATATTTAGCCTGTATACACGGGTGGTGCTGTTTATTTGGAAGAAAGGAGCCATGTTTTTCTAATGCTGACTAGACAACTAATGTAAGCATATCCAGAAAACTATTATACGAATTGGGCTCATTAACACATTCAGAACAGATTATTGTTTCTTGTTTCATTTTTCTTTCTTGTTTAATAAACATCCATTGGCTCATATTTATAAACAAGGCCTTCCAAAGATTGGGTATCTCCCATGATGATAATTTGTGACCAGTGACATCTTGTGGCGAAGTTCTGAATTCTTTATTGCTTAGACCAGGGATGCCCAACCTGCAGCCCTCCAGCTATTGCAAAACTACAACTCCCAGCCAGTGTTCCCTCTAACAAATAATAGTAAAAGTCCAGCTCACCTGCATCAGCAGTTTCAAGAGTGCATGGATGGGATGAGACCCAAGCATATAAACTTTAAAAGGAAAAGAAATCCAGCACCTTGTTGTTCTTGCTTGATGGTGTTTTATTCCACAAACCAAATATACAGCGGTAATAGAACCCTCAAAAATACAAGCCCCAATGCGGTCATTGGGGCTTGTATTTTTGAGGGTTCTATTACCGCTGTATATTTGGTTTGTGGAATAAAACACTGTCAAGCAAGAACAACAAGGTGCTGGATTTCTTTTCCTTTTAAAGTGTTCCCTCTAAGCCTTGGCAGCTGCAGAGCGGGGTCGGCTCACAGCTGGCCACAGCGCCATCAACGGTGGACGATAGGAAAACCTAAGATAATTGTCACATCAAAGAGCATACAGTGTAACTCCTGCACCATCCCGTACAATACAGTATAATCCCTGCACCATGCTGTGTAATATATAGTATAATCCCTACACCATTCTGTACTGAATACATTATAATCCCTGCACCATGTCGTACAATATATAGTATAGTTTATACACCATGCTATACAATATACAGTATAACCCCTACACTATGCTGTGTAATATACAGTATAACCCCTACACCATGCTGTGTAATACACATTATAATCCCTACACCATGATGTACAGAATACATTATAATCCGTACACCATGCTGTACAATATACATTATAATCTATACACCATACAGTAAAATATACAGTATAATCCATACAGCACGCTGTACAATATACATTATAATCCATACACCATGCCGTACAATATACAACATAACCCCACAGTGTAGGTGTTATACAGTATATTGAACGGCATGGGGTATGGATTATAATGTATATTGTACGGCATGGTACAGGGATTATAATGTATACAGAAAATGTATGGAGGTTACACCATGCCAAACAATATAACCGCTGTGGGATAGATAGATATACCTATATACAGTCTATATACCTATATGCAGTCTATACACCTATATACAGTCTATACCTGTATACAGCCTATACCTATGTACATATATACACCCTATACCTATGTACATATATATACAGCCTATACCTATATACATTCCATACCTATATACATTCTATACCTATATACAGCCTACACCTATGTACAGCTTATATCTATATACAGTCTACACCAATATACAGCCTATACCTATATACAGTCTACACCTATGTACAGTCTACACGGTGTAGATTGTACATAGGTGTAGACTGTATATAGGTATGGGCTGTATTTAGGTTAAGGCTGTATATAGGTATTGACTGTATATAGATATAGGCTGTATATAGGTGTAGGCTGTATATAGATATAGGCTGTACATAGGTGTAGATTGATAAGGTATAGGCTGTACATAGGTATAAGCTGTATATAGGTATGGGCTGTATTTAGGTTAAGGCTGTATATAGGTATTGACTGTATATAGATATAGGCTGTATATAGGTATAGGCAGTATATAGGTGTAGGCTGTATATAGATATAGGCTGTACATAGGTGTAGACTGTATAGGCATAGGCTGTACATAGGTATAAGCTGTATATAGGTGGAGGGCATGCTGCTGCAGAACACAAGGGCCCTTGTCAAGGGGTGAAACCACTGGCAGGAACACACCATCCCAGTGATAGTCTATCACTGGGATGGGATGGTGTGTTCTTGCCAGTGGTACTTTCACAGTTTCACCCCTTGTCTCCTGCAGCAGCATGCCCTCCGGCACTATCCCCAGCATACTTATGTAGCAGGCAGCTCTCAGACTCTCAGTCTAAGGAGAAGTTTAGCTTCAAATATGGTGCCAACGCCGCCTCTAGGTTACCTCGCCCTGTGCACTGCTGCTCCTCCTCTTCGGTCAGAAAAAAAAGGAGGAGGCAGCAGTAGCGCCAGAATATGTGGTAGGCGGCGCACCGCTTAAAACGCACACAGAAGGAGGAAGTTTGGAAGAACTCATCACTAGTGTGGGCAAGTGTGTGGGCATTTTGGAAGCAGGTTGAGCGGGCGCTGAGTGGACTCATTAAACTTGTGCACAGGGGCACAATTGCTACGCGGCCACGCACCCGCTCAGCTTAGAGGGAACACTGCTCCCAGCATGCCTAAACAGCCTACAGCTATTAGGGCATGCTGGGAGTTGCAGTTTTGCAACAGCTGGAGGGCCGCAGGTTCAGCATCCCTGGCTTAGACAATACCCCTTCAAATTCAGTATATGTCTCCTGGATATTCAGGTTAGTTCTTATTTTTAGGCACATACTGTATATTTCTTTAGCTGAAAAATCTCATTTTATATAAGTTTTAATGAAGATCATTAAGCCACACAGTGCTTGTTTTATTGAATCAGTTTGTACTCTAATTTCAAAACAATTATTGCACATCCATGTACTGTATCCAACCATTTGCCTATTCATTGGTTAAAATATATTAATCATTGTGTTGCAAAATATCAGATGCTCATCTTATTTATTTACCTATTTATTTTCTTTATTGCTTTCATTCTACAGACGGCCCCCTTCAGGTTTGACCTTTGAAGCTGAAGTTTGGCACCAGTTCCTGTTTTCAATTCTCACTTGTTTGTACCCATTGGCCCAGATTTACTTATGTATCTGCGTCAAACTTCTGTCTTAAAAGTGGTGCAATTTGGTGCATGTAGGGTTTTGGGGCTTAGTTAAAGGAACAGGGCTTCATGGGAAAGTTCCAGAGAGCTATTCTGATTGAAAAGCAAAAACAAACACAATGCAACAGCACTTTGCAAACACAAATAATAAAGTAAATACAATAGTGTCATACTCACTATAGAAAATGTACTAGTGCTTATGCTATATTATAATTGTCAGATTCTTGGCAAATACATTTTGTACAAAATTATTTGTGCCTGTCCGTCAACAACAAGGTGATCTCTTTAGGACAGGAGCCTAATACTACCTCCTCTGGTGCCATACTGGCCTTCATTAAATTCAGGGAATGCAGGCTACAGCTCTTTTTTTTTTTTTTTTTTGCATTAGTTCTGTATTTTACCTCTCCTGGTGCCAAATGGCCTCCAATAAATGCAGGGAGAGCAGGCTAAAGCTTTATACTTGCACTAATTAAAATCAGCCTGTGGGAAAGACAGGTTAGTTAGCAGTGCACGACCAATGGAGTCAGCCACATCTCCAATGCAGACTGCAAAGAAGAAAATGGGGGTTAGTCAGCACATCCCAATGTGTAGGTGCAACATTCTAAAGCTGGAAGCATAAAAACAAACACAATGCAACAGCACTCTGCAAACACAAGTAATAAAGTAAATACAATAATTATATATTTTTTAACTTTTTTACAGTTCTACTAGGGAACTACACTGTATAACAAGCAATCATTAGAGTCTATGGGGATTATGCTATGTTCCTGTGGAGCCCTGCCTCAGTCATAGGAACTAATGTGCAGCAGCCTCCTGTCACACAGGAGGACAGGGGCTGCCACACACTAGATCTGACTCTCCCGATCCTTGCCAGGGGAAGCTGGAGAACACCCAGAAGCGGGCGCCTCCGGGTTTTAGCACGTCCAGATGCCATGGTCACATTTGTACACGGCATCTGGAGAGTTAAAAGTCCATGACCAGCATTATCACTGGTCGAGAACATTTTCCATGGGTGTCTGCTGTATGAAGCAGTAGGCAGCTCTCAGCTATGGTGTCCGCCGAGCTAGGCAGCGGATGCCATCTTGAAATTCCCAGCCAGTGACGGGAAGGGGTTAAACCAGAACAAAGTCATATTGTATTTTTGTTAAATGTTCAGAATTACGGTACCTCACCTCATTGAAAAAAAAGTTAACATTTTTTCAACTACTTAATAGTGAAATAATTGTTTGTATCAAAATGTAATAAGTAATAAAGAATAATAATAATATTATTATCAACATGTGTTCTCCTTTTTAGAAATCCCGGAGCGGTCATATCTATTTTACAGTGATGCCTTCTCTTCTATCAACTGATTATACACTCACCTAAAGAATTATTAGGAACACCATACTAATACGGTGTTGGACCCCCTTTTGCCTTCAGACCTGCCTTAATTCTACGTGGCATTGATTCAACAAGGTGCTAATAGCATTCTTTAGAAATGTTGGCCCATATTGATAGGATAGCATCTTGCAGTTGATGGAGATTTGAGGGATGCACATCCAGGGCACGAAGCTCCTGTTCCACCACATCCCAAAGATGCTCTATTGGGTTGAGATCTGGTGACTGTGGGGGCCATTTTCGTACAGTGAACTCATTGTCATGTTCAAGAAACCATTTTTCCAGTCTTCAACAGTCCAATTTTGGTGAGCTCGTGCAAATTGTAGCATCTTTTTCCTATTTGTAGTGGAGAATGAGTGGTACCTGGTGGGGTCTTCTGCTGTTGTAGCCCATCCATCTCAAGGTTGTGCGTGTTTTGGCTTCACAAATGCTTTGCTGCATACCTCGGTTGTAACGAGTGGTTATTTCAGTCAACGTTGCTCTTCCATCAGCTTGAATCAGTCGGCCCATTCTCCTCTGACCTCTAGCATCCACAAGGCATTTTTGCCCACAGGACTGCCGCATACTGGATGTTTTTCCCTTTTCACACCATTCTTTGTAAACCCTAGAAATGGTTGTGCGTGAAAATCCCAGTAACTGAGCAGATTGTGAAATACTCAGACCGGCCCGTCTGGCACAAACAACCATGCCACGCTCAAAATTGCTTAAATCACCTTTCTTTCCCATTCTGACATTCAGTTTGGAGTTCAGGAGATTGTCTTGACCAGGACCACAACCCTACATGCATTGAAGCAACTGCCATGTGATTGGTTGACTAGATAATCGCATTAATGAGAAATAGAACAGGTGTTCCTAATAATTCTTTAGCTGAGTGTATATACAAATATGAATAATAAAGGTTACAAAAAAGCTGCACAAATTTTTTTCTGTAGAGACATACTTTTATTAAAAACAGTCCAAAAAATTGTGTGATTAAATATCTATATATTCAAATTGTAAATCACTCCACATTGTCAGCATTTTCTGCATTAAAATATCTTCGCACAGTAATTTTGTAGTTTTTTTTACTGCTGGATATCTTTAAATGCATTAATCTTTTTTAAAATAATGTAATCTTGCTAAACGTTTACAAAAAAATTCACAATATGCTCTTAAATTTAATTTACAATAAGCCAATCCATTTCTCAAAATCACTGAAACACACAATAAGCCTACAATAGATAGTTCAAGTTACTTTTGAATGCAATTGCATTCTTGTAAAAGGAAATATTTATTATTATTTTGGTTAATAACAATAATATTCATAAATAGTCGTGAGTCGTCTATTGATGACTCCGCCTATTAATACTATAAATACTAACTAAGGCTAAGTTCACACGAACGTGTGTGATCCGTGGCCGTATTGCGGCCCGCAAATCGCGGGCCGCAATACACGGCCACAGTTCCGTGTGAATTCCGCATCACGGATGCAGACCCATTCACTTCAATGGGTCCGCAAATCCGGAATCGTGGAACGGCCGCACGGGACGGGACCCCTCGGAAGCACTACAGAGTGCCTCCGTGGGGTTACATCCCGTACTTCCATTCCGCAAAAAGATAGAACATGTCCTATCTTTTAGCGGAACGGCCGGATCGTAGACCCATTAAAGTGAATGGGTCCGCGATCCGATGCGGCTGACCTACGGCCGGCGATCGTGCATTGCGGCCCGCAGCACAAGCACGGGTCACACACGTTCGTGTGAACTCGGCCTAACTCTGTTGTAATTACACTTTCCCTGAACTACGTGCGTTATACTACTACTGCGGCGACTACTACAATAAATGACTGCAAAGAAAAAAAGGGGGTCAGTCAGCACATCCCAATGCGCAGGTGCACGTTGCTATGGCTGAAACACAACATAGAACAAAACATACAATGCAACAGCTCTCTGCAAACCAAATAAAGTACAAAAATGCATTAGAATTGCTAATACTATGCTTATAAATTAGAGATGCTTGGCAAATACATTTTGTACAAAATTATTTGAGCCCCTCTGCCACACGTCAAGGCGATCTCTGTAAGACGGGAACCTAACACTAAATTCTACCTGTTATGTGCCATGACGGCTATCATACAATTTGGGCACCAAAGATGATAAAAATTAAAGCAGGCCCAGCAAGCATGTGGAACCTACACTCCCTGAATTATATGGTAGCCGTCATGGCACATAACAGGTAGAATTTAGTGTTAGGTTCCCGTCTTAGGCCTCCTGCACACGACCGTATGGCTTTTTCAGTGTTTTGCGGTCCGTTTTTCACGGATCCGTTGTTCCGTTTTTTATTTCCGTTGTGTTTCTGTTCCGTCTTTCTGTTCCGTTTTTTTGCGGGCATAACAGTATACAGTAATTACATAGATAAAATTGGGCTGGGCATAACATTTTCAATAGATGGGTCCGCAAAAAACGGAACGGAAGACATACGGATGCATTTCCGTATGTGTTCCGTTTTTTTGCGGACCCATTGACTTGAATGGAGCCACGGAACGTGATTTGCGGGCAATAATAGGACATGTTCTATCTTTAAACGGAACAGAAAAACTGAAATATGGAAACGGAATGCATACGGAGTACATTTAGTTTTTTTTTGTGGAACTATTGAAATGAATGGTTCCGTATACAGACCGTATACGGAACGCAAAAAACGGCCAGTAAACGGGGGGAAAAAACGGTCGTGTGCAGGAGGCCTTACAGAGATCGCCTTGACGTGTGGCAAACAGGCTCAAATAATTTTGTACAAAATTTATTTGCCAAGCATCTCTAATTTATAAGCATAGCATTAGCAATTATAATGCATTTTTGTACTTTATTTGGTTTGCAGAGAGCTGTTGCATTGTATGTTTTGTTCTACAATAAATGACTATTCGCTGTACTTTGAATAATAAAAGGAATTTATTAAAACAATTACAGGTCTACAGTCTACTATTGCTATAACTAGATATATTTATATCAATGGACACATAAATGTATATACTTAGAGTCGCACACAGTAATACATAACCAACACTACAACACAGCAATAATATATTATAATAACACTATAATAATACGCCTAACTACACTGAACACAATACAATACACAATTACAATTTCACCCCACAAACTATCTAAATAGGACACTTACATACACACACGTTATTTATCAGCTCCCACCCAATCACCTCCCTACAGGGTAAAAAGGGTTAATACTGTTGTGGTTGGCACTGCTGTAGGCTACAGGGAGTGGCACTGCAAGGGTTAATATGGTGCAGGCCAGTGATACATGATCAGAGGGGTAATACAGGGCAGGGAGTATAATCTTTGGTGGTATAGGGAGAGGGTTACATTCTAGGGGTTAATGCAGGGGCTCAACCGTTCTTCCTTCATGGAGCTGCTCGGTCCATCTCTTTCTCTTCCATCTGTCTCTCTGTTTGTGGTCATGAAAGCCCTCTTCACCTAGTCCCAAATGCTGGACTATTTATCTATCATAAGTAGAGGAAAGGTGTTTGGCTATGGGGAAGAAGTGTGGATAACCCATGCTATAAAAACAGGTTTAGCATGTCTTGGTTGGGGTCTGACTAGATCTCTGGTTAGGAAGCCCCTTGCTGACAAAAGGTGCCAGATAGTCTGCAATGTCCTGTCCTAAGGTGACCAGCAAATTTTGGCTGCTTCCCAGGTACTAGGCAGACAGCTCGACTCTCTATGCAGCCTTAAATCAATTACCCCCAACATGGCTGCTGGCCTTGTAACAGCTGTTATAAACCTAACAATGCAAGCCATGGCCTACAGGCTAAACATGGGCCTGTATAAGAGTTGATATGTTGAGTTGAGCAGACACCTGGATGTTCGGGTTCGGCCGAACTTGAAAAAAAAGTTCGGGTTCGGGACCCGAACTTGACCCGAACTTGAACCCGAGCCCCATTGAAGTCAATGGGGACCCGAACTTTTGCCCACTAAAATGGCTCTAAAATAGCCCTAGAAAGAGCTAGAGGGCTGCAAAAGGCAGCAAAATGTGCTTAAGAGCATGGCAAATGCTCTGCAAACAAATGTGGATAGGGAAATGACTTAAAAAAACATAAAAGACCTTAAAAAAAATTAAAATTAGGAATGATGTAAAAGGAAGAGTTGAGGAGGCGGTGAATGGGTGGATGTGGCAGTGTAGGCTCACGTGGCGGTCTAGGTTATTTTGCATTTTTACATAGAGGTATCCCCCAAAATATTGGGACATATAAAAAAAAAAAAAAGGATTAAGTGCACTTGAGTACAAGGATGGATGGTTGAGGCTGTTAGAACTGTCTATTCTGCACAAGGTACAGACAAGTCTTGTGGGATCCAGGCCTGGTTCATTTTAATGAATGTGAGCTTGTCCACGTTGGCTGTGGACAGGCGGCTGCGTCTGTCTGTAATGACGCCTCCTGCCGTGCTAAATATACGTTCAGAGAGTACACTGGCTGTAGGGCAGGCCAGCACCTCCAAGGCATACAGGGCAAGCTCTGGCCATGTGGACAATTTGGAGACCCAGAAGTTGAATGGGACAGAACAGGCGTGTGCACAGGTACTGTTCCACCATGTTGTTCAAATGCTGCCTCCTGCTAACACGCTCCATATCAGCAGTCGGGGCTGGTTATTGCGTCGAGGTGACAAAGCTTTTCCACATGTCGGCCATGCTAACCCTGCCTTCTGAGGTGCTGGCGCTGACACAGCTGCGTTGGTGACCTCTTCCTCCTCCCCTGCCTTCGCCTTGTGCTTCCACTTGTCCCCCGGCGTCAGTCGGGAATGCTCTCAGGAGCGAGTCTACCAGCGTGCGCCTGTAGTCGCGCATCTCCCGATCACGCTCCAGTGAGGGAATTAAGGACGGCACATTGTCTTTGTAACGGGGATCCAGCAGGGCACACAGGTCTCGCATGGAGGCCCAGTCATTGGTGGTGAAGTGGTGCTGTTCCGCAGTGCGACTCACCCGTGTGTGCTGCAGCTGAAACTCCACTATGGCCTGCTGCTGCTCGCACAGTCTGTCCAGCATGTGCAAGGTGGAGTTCCACCTGGTGGGCACGTCGCATATGAGGCGGTGAGCGGGACGGCCGAAGTTACGCGGTAGAGCAGACAGCCGACCGGCGGCAGGATGAGAACGCCGAAAGCACGCACAGACGACCTGCACTTTATGCAGCAGCTCTGACATGTCGGGGTAGCTGTGAATGAACTTCTGCACCACCAAATTCAGCACATGCGCCAGGCAAGGGATGTGCGTCAAACCGGCTAGTCCCAGAGATGCAACGAGATTTCGCCCATTATCGCACACCACCAGGCTGGGCTTGTGGCTCACTGGCAGCAACCACTCGTCGGTCTGTTGTTCTATACCCCGCCCCCTCCTGGGGCCTGTCCCCCAAACACATCAGTTTCAGAATTGCCTGCTGACGTTTACCCCTGGCTGTGCTGAAGTTGGTGGTGAAGGTCTGTCGCTGACCGGATGAGGAGGTGGTAGAAGAGGAGGAGGAAGCCGAGTAGGAAGAGGAGGCAACAGGAGGCAAAGAATGATGCCCTGCGATCCTTGGCGGCGGAAGGACGTGCGCCAAACAGCTTGCAGCGTACTCAAGTTGTGTGCAATAGGTGTTTCTGGGTGATGTAGTGCAATATACACTAACCTGGTACAGCTGACTCTCTGCAAGGGCAGGTATAGGTAGAAATAGTTTGTGACGCCAGTGCCAAGTAAACGGTGGCACGCCGTTTGCGGATGCAGGAATAAATTGAGGAAACGTAGTATTAAAACAGAACTCCAACTTTAGTAGTTTTCAAGCAGAGACAATATTGGAATCGCAGTTCCTTGGCATACAGTCGATTTTGCAATTCGGTCGATGCAGGCAATTCAGTTACAGCAAGGTGATTACAGTGTTGAACACAGGACTTGCAGCACAGGAGCTTGCACTCTAATTCTGTCTGATCCTGGAATATAGCATATCTTCACCAAGGCCCATTAACCTAGTTCTGGCTTTATATCCTTGGCTATAGATTTAATAAGTACCTCCTCTGTCTTTCTGAGTACCTCTTGCTTTCCTGATCTTTGCTTCTGTCTCTCTCAGCTTCTGGACACTTCCTCAGGCTCTAGAAACTTCTGAGCTGTGGTCTAGACTGACTTCTGCACTCCACACTAGATCAGGTTACACTGACTTTCCCTTCCTTGTCTGGGTCTTATATAAACTAGGGCTCCCTAGCTCCCTCTAATGCCTAAGAGCTGGAATGACACCCCTGGCAAGCCTGTACATGCAAGTGTCATTAACAGGGAAATACATGCATTACATTACATTTTATAAAACTGACATACAACAACTTCCCCATAATTAAGGAGGGACGACAGCACACCAAGTGACACTTTGGTAGTGACGGGTATTACAGTTCCCGTACACTACATATCCCACTGCTTTAAGCTGAGTACGACCTCGTACTCCATCATGGGTCGCCCAACTGGAATCTCTACCTGAAATAGAAAATAGAGACATGCAGGCATACATACATGTAATTCATCTGCATTTACATTACATCAGGTCCAATTGGCAAAGGTGAAGTGTGGTGACAAGGGGCGTCGTTCTCTTCTCTCAGGATAATGAATGGAACGGGGGCGCTGACCTGGCACAGCGTAACATTATAACCAGGATAGTCCATGACAATAAATAAGTCCATGATAAAACAGTAGAAAACGGTATAAAAGTTCTTGGAGGCTCAAATAACAAACATGAGTCCGTACCCAGGTTATTTCTTATTAAATCACAGAGGCTCTCATGCGGTGGAGTCCATCTCTGGGCACATTTCCTTAGTATGAAGTTGCACAATAAAATGACAGCAAAATAACGGAACTACCCAGGAGTTTCCCGTGGGTGTATCACAGGCAAGGGCTCACGTGGAGGAGTCCATTCTTGCGCACAAATGTCAAGTAAAGTATTGCCCGTGGCAACTGTTTGGGAGGAGACACCACCAGAATAATCAAAGTCTCCTAAACGGACTGGTGGGCGTCCCCTGGTCATCCGGGTAGACCTTCTCAAAACAGGGGTCTCCTCTTCCCTTAGCAACGAGGTAGGAGGGAGAGGAGCAACAGGAGGGTCTCCATCCGTGAGACCTTGGTCAGGAACAGCTGGAACAACAGGAACAACTGGAACAACAATATCAACGAGAGGGGGTACTGGATCCGGAGCATCTTGAACCGGCTCTTCTGGAGGTGAAGCTACAGTAGGTGCCGGAGCAGGCACCAGCAAGTTCAACCAAGGTGTCAGAAGCCAATGCATGGGATCAGCGTCATACCTCAGATTACTAACAGCCTGCATAGGATCCTCGGGCTGTAGTGCTGACTCTGACACAGGATATTCAGATCCAGAACTCTCGTCACTAGGTTCTGGTGTCAGGCAGAGCTTTAACCGGTTTCGGTGTACAATTTGGGATCCCTTGTCTTCCCGGGTGATCTCATAAGTGTGAGTTCCAACATTTGGGATTGCAGTGACAACATAAGGACTTCGCTCCCACTTACTGTCCAATTTGCTGGTACGACGGTTATTCTTTAACCATACCACGGCCCCTATGGTCAAGGGTTCTGCATGGGCTGTCTGATCATAGTCCCTCTGCTGTCGGTCTCTAGCAAAGTCCATACGTTCCTGAACAATGGCTTTGGCTGCATCCAATCGCCTTTGGTGCTCAGCAACCCAGTCGGTGTTAGGTAATGGGTTAATGCAATCAGGTACATGTATGTCCAATGAATGATCAGCAGGCAATGTCCCTTGGCGCCCAAACATCAAGTAAAAAGGGGTATACCCGGTGGAACAATGTATGGTATGATTGTATGTGAACATGAGCTGTGGCAACAGACTGGGCCAATCTCCTCTGTTCTCAGGAGGCACGGCCCTCAGCATCTCTATCAAGGTCTGATTCATTTTTTCACATAATCCGTTACCTTGAGGATGGTAGGCCGTCGTCCGGATCTTCTTACAGTTGTGTAAGCGGCACAGTTCATGGAACAGATGGGACTCAAAAGCAGGTCCTTGATCAGTGAGGATCTTTTCTGGACATCCATAGGGCAGGAGGAAGTGCTTCCAGAACATTTCGGCTGTAGTCTTGGCTGTTTGGTCTCTCACAGGCACTGCTACAACAAACTTTGTGAAATGATCAATAATAGTCATGGCATAAGCATACCCTGAGCGACTAGGCTCCAGTTTTACATGGTCGATGGCGACAAGTTCAAGAGGACGGGTACTTACAATGGGTCTCAGTGGTGCCCTCTGATCATGGTGCTCACTTCGTTTCAAGGCACAGGCTACACACTCTCGACACCACTTCTCCATGTCTTCTCTCATGCCTACCCAGTAAAACCGCTGGCGGATAGTAGCTTCAGTCTTTTGGACCCCAAAGTGACCGGATTGATTGTGGTACATCTCCAACACCATACCTGCATCTCGTCGGGGTATGAGAATCTGGTGCACTCTCTCGTTGGACACTGGGTCTAGGCTTCTCCGTAGCAATAGGCCCTTTTGTATGAAGAGTTGATGGCGCTGTCTCCACAGTTTGATGAGCTCAGGATCTGCACTCTTCCGCCGAATCCTCTCAGGGGCTCTGCCACTAGTAATGAAGTCCAACAACTCACCCAGCACTCTACTTTCAGACTGTAGTTTCACCCACCTTTCTTCTTTAGGATCAGGCCTACTGGAGGGTGAAGGAACTGCAGCTCTGTTATTGGTAGCTCGAGCCTGATCCTGTTAGAAACATAGAAACATAGAATGTGTCGGCAGATAAGAACCATTTGGCCCATCTAGTCTGCCCAATATACTGAATACTATGGATAGCCCCCGGCCCTATCTTATATGAAGGATGGCCTTATGCCTATCCCATGCATGCTTAAACCCCTTCACTGTATTTGCAGCTACCACTTCTGCAGGAAGGCTATTCCATGCATCCACTACTCTCTCAGTAAAGTAATACTTCCTTATATTACTTTTAAACCTTTGCCCCTCTAATTTAAAACTGTGTCCTCTTGTGGTAGTTTTTCTTCTTTTAAATATGCTCTCTTCCTTTACCGAGTTGATTCCCTTTATGTATTTAAAAGTTTCTATCATATCCCCTCTGTCTCTTCTTTCTTCCAAGCTATACATATTAAGGTCCTTTAACCTTTCCTGGTAAGTTTTATCCTGCAATCCATGTACTAGTTTAGTAGCTCTTCTCTGAACTCTCTCTAGAGTATCTATATCCTTCTGGAGATATGGCCTCCAGTACTGCGCACAATACTCCAAGTGAGGTCTCACCAGTGTTCTGTACAGCGGCATAAGCACTTCACTCTTTCTACTGCTTATACCTCTCCCTATACATCCAAGCATTCTGCTGGCATTTCGTGCTGCTCTATTACATTGTCTTCCCACCTTTAAGTCTTCTGAAATAATTACTCCTAAATCCCTTTCCTCAGATACTGAGGTCAGGACTGTGTCAAATATTCTATATTCTGCCCTTGGGTTTTTACGCCCCAGGTGCATTATCTTGCACTTATCCACATTAAATTTCAGTTTCCAGAGTTCTGACCATTCTTCTAGTTTTCCTAAATCCTTTTCCATTTGGCGTTTCCCTCCAGGAACATCAACCCTGT
This sequence comes from Bufo bufo, assembly GCF_905171765.1. Lineage (NCBI taxonomy): Eukaryota > Metazoa > Chordata > Amphibia > Anura > Bufonidae > Bufo > Bufo bufo. The sequence continues at coordinate 42,988,111 of NC_053397.1, read as the reverse complement.
TACATATCTTTGTGTCATCAGCAAAAAGACAAACCTTACCAGCGAGGCCTTTTGCAATATCACTTATGAAGATATTAAACAAAATCGGTCCCAGTACAGATCCCTGTGGAACCCCACTGGTAACATTACCTTGTTTTGAATGTTCTCCATTGACTACAACCCTCTGTTGTCTGTCACTCAGCCACTGCCTAATCCACTCAACAATATGGGAGTCCATGCTCAATGACTGCAGTTTATTGATAAGTCTTCTATGTGGGACAGTGTCAAAAGCCTTACTAAAATCTAGATATGCGATGTCTACTGCACCTCCACCGTCTATTATTTTATTCACCCAGTCAAAAAAATCTATAAGATTTGTTTGACATGATCTCCCTGAAGTAAACCCATGTTGTTTTTCATCTTGCAATCCATGGGATTTTAGATGTTCCACAATCCTATCCTTTAATAGGGTTTCCATTAATTTGCCTACTATTGATGTCAGACTCACTAGTCTATAGTTGCTCGATTCCTCCCTACTACCTTTCTTGTGAATGGGCACGACATTTGCCAATTTCCAATCTTCCGGGACGACTCCTGTTACTAATGATTGGTTAAATAAATCTGTTAACGGTTTTGCCAGCTCACCACTAAGCTCTTTTAATAATTTTGGGTGTATCTCATCAGGCCCCTGTGACTTATCTTTGTGAAAACTTTGTGAAATGATCAAAGTTTTCACAAATTTGTTATAGAAAGCCGGCATCTCTACATCTTCCCAAGCATCTCGCACATCATCAGGAGCTGTCTCTGTGGGAAGCCTGGATAAAGCATCAGCATTATCATTAGTACGTCCAGCCCGATACTTTACAGAGAAATTATAGTTGGCAAGGCGAGAGGCCCATCTCTGCTCCAAGGCCCCCAATTTAGCTGTATTTAGATGCGCCAGAGGGTTATTGTCAGTGAATGCAATGAACGGGGTGGCGGCTAGATAATCCTTGAATTTTTCTGTCACCGCCCACACTAATGCCAGGAACTCTAGTTTGAAGGAACTATAATTCTGGTCATTTTTCTCAGCTCCTTTCAGGGAGCGGCTTGCATATGCTATCACTCTCTCTTTTCCCTCTTGGATCTGGGCTAACACAGCTCCCAGGCCTCGCTTGCTAGCATCAGTATATAGATGGAAGGGCTTGCTATAATCTGGATAACCTAACACTGGAGGCTCGGTCAGTTTCTTTTTTAGCAATTGGAACGCTATCTCTCTTTTCTCATTCCACTCAATGGGCACAGGAGTTCTAGGACTCTTTTTGGGTTGCCCCCTCAAGAGTTCCTGGATAGGATCAGCTATTTGAGCAAAATGGGGGATAAAACGTCTATAGTAGCCGGCAAAACCAAGGAAACTCCTCACCTCTTTGACGGTAGTAGGAACCGGCCAATTACGGACAGCTGCTAATTTATCAGGGTCAGGTTGCACTCCCTCTCCGCTTACTACATGCCCCAGGTATCTTACTGCAGGCTTGAGCAGGTGACACTTGGATGGCTTTACCTTCAAGCCATATTTGATAAGGATTTCAAATACTTCTGCCAAATGTTTCAGATGGTCTTCATATGTTTTTGAATACACAATGACGTCATCTAGATACAGCAACACTGTTTCGAAGTTTTTGTGACCCAAACACCGTTCCATTAGTCTCTGGAAAGTTCCTGGGGCATTACATAGCCCGAACGGCATACAATTGAACTCAAACAGGCCCATGGGAGTAGTGAAAGCAGTCTTTTCCCTATCTGCAGGGGCCATGGGTACTTGCCAGTAGCCACTGGTCAAGTCCAATGTGGAGAAATAGGCAGAGGAGCCCAGAGCAGTTAGTGACTCCTCAATGCGGGGCAGTGGGTATGCATCTTTGTGGGTTATTTGATTAATTTTCCTATAATCCACACAGAAACGGATACTACCGTCCTTCTTCTTTACAAGAACCAGGGGTGCAGCCCACGGACTACGGCTGTCCCGGATCACATTAGTGTCTTTCATTTCTTGGATCATTTCCTTTACAGTCTGATATGAAGTAGGTGGTAAGGGTCTGTATCTCTCCTTGATAGGAGGATGAGAGCCAGTAGGTATGGTGTGTTGTATGACACTCACCTCTCCATAGTCAGTAGCATGCTTACTGAAGGCCTGGTGGTGCTCCTTGACAAGCTGTAGAATCCCTTCTTGTTGATGTTGGGGGGTAGTCTCGTCCCCTACATGGAGCTCTTCCCACCAGGGCACTTGTGGCTGGGTCACCGGCGAACATCTGCTGTCTGCAGCTGGCGGCTTTTCTGTCACTGGAAGACGAATGATGTCTTGGAAGGACACCTGGGACAGCTGGGCAACAGGGCAATGCTTAGTAAGCGCAACAGGATGATTACTCAGATTAATCAGACGGACAGGTACTTTACCTTGGGAGACGTTCACCAGGCACTTGGCAGCTCTCACATAAGGATAATCCTCCATCTGGAGTGGTTCCACCAGGGCTGGATAATCTCGGCCTTCGACTCCCAGGACAGCACGACACCACAAAAGAGTTTGAGAATTAGGAGGCAAAGTCACAGGCTTAATATCACGGATCCTGGCAGTACAAATTTCTCCTTTCCCATTAGCAAACCTCTGCTGGGCACTTAACACAGTAATAGTCTTTTGAATCACCCTCCTGGATGCAGAGGAAGCAGTGGGCAAAGTCTGATGTAATACAGCAAGTATTTCTGAATAACAGTTTTTGAAAACATTGGTGCCTAGAATGACAGGATGTCCTCCTCTGTCACCGGCCTGTACTACGATCACTCCCTGTTGAGGCAGGGTTACTTCTCCCACCTGCAGGGTGGGTTCCCAGTATCCATGAACCTTTACTGGTTTGCCATTGCTGGCGATAATTTCCACCCAGGATTCAGGCGGTTGGGTCAACTGGTTGGTGTCCCAGAACTTTTCAAATGCAGGCAGCTGAATAGTAGTGACCTGAGACCCAGTATCTAATAGGGCTTCAAAGGGGACCCCGTTGATCTCTATATTGATTTTAGGATGGGATCCTACATAACGTGGCATCCAATTTGGATCCTCTGGACCTAGTGTTCTACCTCCCGAGGGGTGGTCCTCAGCCTCAGGGGTTGCCCGTTTAACTGCCAGCACGTGGATTCTGTGTGTCCCAGCTTTTTGCAGTATGTACACACGGGCTTCTTGCGACCTCTATTACGTCTCCCAGGATCCCTGGGGTGAGTCTCTTGGTATGGAGGTGAGAACGGCCTAGGAGATGACAGGAACTCTTCTTCTGTCATTATGGGTTTTTCCCATTCCTCTATTTTTCTGCACACCTTCTCTAGACTTTTAGTGAGGTGATTTACTTGCTCTGTCAGCATGGCAATAGTATCGGTAGCTGACACTTGAACAGCTTGGCCGGCCTCAGCTCGGTTAGTGACAAGCGGTTTTGGCCTGCAGGCTGATGACTCAGATAGGGCGCTCAACTCAGGAGATACTGTGGACCCCAGAATTTTTATAGCCAGTTCTTTAAAGTCCAGAAAGGCACTGTTAGGGTGCTGGGCGGACAGCATCTTTAACTGGGTCCTTATTTGTTCACTAGACACCCCGTTGATAAATTGTTCCTTCAGGGTCTGGTCCCGGTTATCAGCCTCTTTGGGATCTATCTGGATTACAGCCCCTAAAGCCTCCTGAAGTGATAGGGCATAGTCACGGAGGGACTCACCGGGCTTCTGTCTCTGGCCAAAGAAGTGCATCTTTATCTCTGAGGCAGTCCTAGTTTCAAAAGTGGCTCTGAGGCGGGTGAAGATCTGTTCTAAAGTACTCCGCTCAGTAGCAGGCCATGATAACACTTCCCTGCGGGCAGCCCCCTCCAGTTGCGCCAGCATGATTTCCATTTGCTGGTCGGCATTTATAGGGTACAATCGGAATAGTGCCAGCAACTTTTCTTCAAAGTCCCGTAGGGTATGGGTCTCTCCCCTGTAGCGGGGGAACCATGGGGCCCCAAAATAGTAGGGCATGGTAAAGGGCATCATGCTGGGGGCCGCCGGATGATCAGGAGCCGCAAGCTCTCCTGGGGCCGGCTGCTCAGGCACTCCTGGCTCTGACATGGTAGTCTATTGAGAGGTGGCCGCTGGCGACTAAAGGGGCCGGTACACTCCCCTTCCCTCCGGTTACAAGTGCTTACCGGTATCGTCGGGCTTGCGCAGGTCAAGTCTCGCGAGGTTCCGGACGTCCTGAGCACCCGATGACGCAGGAGAAGCAGGGCCGCGGCGGTGCGATGATGAAGAGGGGCGGGACTCTCTGTGTCTTTGCAGGGATCCGCCCACGAATGTCCTCAGCGGCGCGGGAAACTTTACTCCAGGCAGCCGGTGGCCATCTTTAGCAAAACGCTGTCCATTCACTGACAGCAAGCAGGATTGCAAAAAGTCCACAAAACCACACTCCAATGCGGTGATTTTCTTCCTCTGTATAGCGCAATACTGCACAGCGCTTTTTAGAGGTTTTTGGTACACTTTGGGTACGATTTTCAGTCCACAAAGTCCACTTGAATAAAACAGGAAAATCGTCACTTTGGTCACAGGGCAACGGTATAAGGCACAAAGTTCACGCTTCTTGCACTAGAAAGCGTGCGTATCCTGTTCGTGACACGCCAAAAGAGAAGGTGCAGCGTACTCAAGTTGTGTGCAATAGGTGTTTCTGGGTGATGTAGTGCAATATACACTAACCTGGTACAGCTGACTCTCTGCAAGGGCAAGTATAGGTAGAAATAGTTCGTGACGCCAGTGCCAAGTAAACGGTGGCACGCCGTTTGCGGATGCAGGAATAAATTGAGGAAACGTAGTATTAAAACAGAACTCCAACTTTAGTAGTTTTCAAGCAGAGACAATATTGGAATCGCAGTTCCTTGGCATACAGTCGATTTTGCAATTCGGTCGATGCAGGCAATTCAGTTACAGCAAGGTGATTACAGAGTGTTGAACACAGGACTTGCAGCACAGGAGCTTGCACTCTAATTCTGTCTGATCCTGGAATATAGCATATCTTCACCAAGGCCCATTAACCTAGTTCTGGCTTTATATCCTTGGCTATAGCTTTAATAAGTACCTCCTCTGTCTTTCTGAGTACCTCTTGCTTTCCTGATCTTTGCTTCTGTCTCTCTCAGCTTCTGGACACTTCCTCAGGCTCTAGAAACTTCTGAGCTGTGGTCTAGACTGACTTCTGCACTCCACACTAGATCAGGTTACACTGACTTTCCCTTCCTTGTCTGGGTCTTATATAAACTAGGGCTCCCTAGCTCCCTCTAATGCCTAAGAGCTGGAATGACACCCCTAGCAGGCCTGTACATGCAAGTGTCATTAACAGGGAAATACATGCATTACATTACATTTTATAAAACTGACATACAACAACTTCCCCATAATTAAGGAGGGACGACAGCACACCAAGTGACACTTTGGTAGTGACGGGTATTACAGTTCCCGTACACTACAAGCTCTCCGCCTGGAGCCCAGCCGCCACTACATTTACCCAGTGTGCATTTAGGGAGATATAGCGTCCCTGGCCGTGCTTAATGGTCCACGTATCTGTGGTTAGGTGGACATGCCACAGATGGCGTTGTGCAGTGCATACTTGATTTTATCGGATACTTTGTTGTGCAGGGAAGGCACGGCTCTCCTGGAGAAGTAGTGGCGGCTGGGAACGATGGGACAGCAAGCGACATGAGCTGTTTGAAGCTGTCTGTGTCCACCAGCCTGAATGACAGCATTTCAAAGGCCAGTAGTTTAGAATGCTGGCATTCAGGGCCAGGGATCGAGGGTGGCTAGGTGGGAATTTACACTTTCTCTCCAAGGTTTTGTGAGATGGAGAGCTGAACGCTTCCGCGTGACATGGTGGAGATGCTTGGTGACGGAGGTGGTGGTGTTGGTGGCACATCCTCTGTTTGCTGGGCGGCAGGTGCCAACGTTCCTCCAGAGGCAGAGGAGGAGGCCGAGGCAGCAGCAGAAGAGGGAGCAGGAGGGGCCTGAGCCCTTTCTTGGTTTTGAAGGTGCTTACTCCCCCGCAGTCTGTGTCTCGCATGTAGATGCCTGGTCATGCAGGTTGTGCTAAGGTTCAGAACGTTAATGCCTCGCTTCAGGCTCTGATGGCACAGCGTGCAAACCACTCGGGTCTTGTCGTCAGCACATTGTGTGAAGAAGTGCCATGCCAGGGAACTCCTTGAAGCTGCCTTTGGTGTGCTCGGTCCCTGGTGGCGGTGGCCAGTAGCAGGCGAACTGTTTTGGCGCCGGCTGCTCTGCTTTTGCACCCTGCTCCTTTTGCTACGCTGTTGGCTCGGTCTCACCACTGCCTCTTCCTCCGAACTCTGAAAGTCAGTGGCACGATCTTCATTCCATGTGTGGTCTAGGACCTCATCGTCCCCTGCATCGTCTTCCACCCAGTCTTCCTCCCTGACCTCCTTTTCGGTCTGCACACTGCAGAAAGATGACGCAGTTGGCACCTGTGTTTCGTCATCATCAGAGACGTGCTGAGGTGGTATTCCCATGTCCTCATCATCAGGAAACATAAGTGGTTGTGCGTCAGTGCATTCTATGTCTTCCACCGCTGGGGAAGGGCTGGGTGGATGCCCTTGAGAAACCCTGCCTGCAGAGTCTTCAAACAGCATAAGAGACTGCTGCATGACTTGAGGCTCAGACAGGTTCCCCGATATGCACGGGGGTGATGTGACAGACTGATGGGCATGGGTTTCAGGCGCCACCTGTGCGCTTTCTGCAGAAGACTGGGTGGGAGATAATGTGAACGTGCTGGATCCACTGTCGGCCACCCAATCGACTAGCGCCTGTACTTGCTCAGGCCTTACCATCATTAGAACAGCATTAGGCCCGACCAAATATCACTGGAGATTCTGGCGGCTACTGGGACCTGAGGTAGTAGGTTCAGTAGGACGTGTAGCTGTGGCAGAACGGCCACGTCCTCTCCCTGCACCAGAGGCTCCACCAACACCACCACCAGGACCATGACCGCGTCCCTTATTAGATGTTTCCCTCATAGTTAGCGTTCACCAAGCAAAGTAAAAAGTGGTTGAGTCTGTTAAAAATAATTATCCGCCAATAAAAACCCTGATGTAGGGTATTGCACTCAATATATTTTTTTTTAAACTCTATATGACAGCCGTATTTGTGGCCTAAATTTCACAGTAATTTATGCACCTCTAATCCCAGATGTGCAGTATATGAGAGGTTTTTTTTTAACCACAGTAAGCAAAAGCCGTATTTGTGGCCTAAATTTCACAGTAACTTATGCACCTATTATCACAGATGTGCAGTATATAAAACACAGTGTTTTTTCCACCCCGGTATGCAAAAGCCGTATTTCTGGCCTAAAATGAACAGTCCCTTATGCACCTATAATCACAGATGTGCACTATATGAAACAGAGTTTTTTTTTTCGCCCAGTATGCCCCAGTATGCCAAAACCGTATTTCTGGCCTAAATGTGACACTCACTTATGCACCTATAATCACAGATGTGCACTATATGAAACAGAGTTTTTTTTTTTCACCCCAGTATGCCCCAGTATGAGAAAGCCGTATTTCTGGCCTAAATTGAACAGTCACTTATGCAGCGATAATCCTAGATGTGCACTATATGAAACAGAGGTTTTTTTTAACCCCAGTGTCTCAAAGCAGTATTTCTGGACTTGCAGACATGCGGATATCCTGTGCTGGTGCACTATCGTTGCATAAAATGGCTGCCAATTATGTATTGACTAACTGAAGGAAAAAAAGATCTCTCCCTCACAGCAGCTGCAGCCTCTCTCTACACTAATCCGAGCAGAGTGACGGGCGGCGCTACGTGACTCCAGCTTAAATACAGGCTGGGTCACATGCTGCAGTTGGCCAATCACAGCCATGCCAATAGTAGGCATGGCTGTGATGGCCTCTTGGGGCAAGTAGTATGACGCTTGTTGATTGGCTGCTTTGCAGCCTTTCAAAAAGCGTCATAGAAATCGCCGAACATCGAACTCAAGCTCGAACTTTTACGTAAATTTTCGGGTTCGGGTCTGGGTGCCGAAAAACCTAAAGTTCGGTACGAACCCGAACTTTACAGTTCGGGTTCGCTCAACTTTATTGATATGGAATATTTAATACACTTCACTCTGCATATATAGTACAGACCAAAAGTTTGGACACACCTTCTCATTCAAAGAGTTTTCTTTATTTTCATGACTATGAAGGCATCAAAACTATGAATTAACACATGTGGAATTATATACATAACAAACAAGTGTGAAACAACTGAAAATATGTCATATTCTAGGTTCTTCAAAGTAGCCACCTTTTGCTTGGATTACTGCTTTGCGCACTCTTGGCGTTCTCTTGATGAGCTTCAAGAGGTAGTTCCCTGAAATGGTTTTCCAACAGTCTTGAAGGAGTTCCCAGAGATGCTTAGCACTTGTTGGCCCCTTTGCCTTCACTCTGCGGCCCAGCTCACCCCAAACCATCTCGATTGGGCTCAGGTCCGGTGACTGTGGAGACCAGGTCATCTGGCGCAGCACCCCATCACTCTCCTTCATGGTCAAATAGCCCTTACTTTCAAAGTTTTCCCAATTTTTCGGCTGACTGACTGACCTTCATTTCTTAAAGTAATGATGGCCACTCGTTTTTCTTTACTTAGCTGCTTTTTTCTTGCCATAATACAAATTCTAACAGTCTATTCAGTAGGACTATCAGCTGTGTATCCACCTGACTTCTCCTCAACGCAACTGATGGTCCCAACCCCATTTATAAGGCAAGAAATTCCACTTATTAAACCTGACAGGGCACACCTGTGAAGTGAAAACCATTTCAGGGGACTACCTCTTGAAGCTCATCAAGAGAATGCCAAGAGTGTGCAAAGCAGTAATCAAAGCAAAAGGTGGCTACTTTGAAGAACCTAGAATATGACAGATTTTCAGTTGTTTCACACTTGTTTGTTATGTATATGATTCCACATGTGTTAATTCATAGTTTTGATGCCTTCAGGGTGAATCTACAATTTTCATGGTCATGAAAATAAAGAAAACTCTTTGAATGAGAAGGTGTGTCCAAACTTTTGGTCTGTACTGTATATACATATACATATCCCACTTGGCCATTCAGGGCCAATATATATACATACAGTACAGACCAAAAGTTTGGACACACCTTCTCATTCAAAGAGTTTTCTTTATTTTCATGACTATGAAAATTGCAGATTCACACTGAAGGCATCAAAACTATGAATTAACACATGTGGAATTATATACATAACAAACAAGTATGAAACAACTGAAAATATGTCATATTCTAGGTTCTTCAAAGAAGCCACCTTTTGCTTTGATTACTGCTTTACACACTCTTGGCATTCTCTTGATGAGCTTCAAGAGGTAGTCCTCTGAAATGGTTTTCACTTCACAGGTGTGCCCTGTCAGGTTTAATAAGTGGGATTTCTTGCCTTATAAATGGGGTTGGGACCATCAGTTGCGTTGAGGAGAAGACAGGTGGGTACACAGCTGATAGTCCTACTGAATAGACTGTTAGAATTTGTATTATGGCATGAAAAAAGCAGCTAAGTAAAGAAAAACGAGTGGTCATCATTACTTTAAGAAATGATGGTCAGTCAGTCAGCCGAAAAATTGGGAAAACATTGAAAGTAAGGGCTATTTGACCATGAAGGAGAGTGATGGGGTGCTGCGCCAGATGACCTGGCCTCCACAGTCACCAGACCTGAACCCAATCAAGATGGTTTGGGGTGAGCTGGACCACAGAGTGAAGGCAAAAGGGCCAACAAGTGCTAAGCATCTCTGGGAACTCCTTCAAGACTGTTGGAAGACCATTTCAGGGGACTACCTCTTGAAGCTCATCAAGAGAAGGCTCCTGGCATAATCGGGGTTTCTTGAGCTCATTCATCATATATTGGATCCCTTCATACTCAGGGACACTCTGCCTAGTGCTGGATTGCTGAGTTTTGGCTGTGGCGCTGTGGATGCCGACGGATTGAGGGAGAGGAGCGAGAGGGACGCAAACTGAGGAGAGTGTGGAGTGAGGCCGGGGCACGATCCGCCGCAAGGTACACAGAGCAGGTAGCTAACAACTTACCTTGGACTGCTGCCGTTACCTGCTGGAGTCTTGAGCCCGGCGACCGAGGCTGGAAGAAGCCGCGCGGTGGGCACCATCTTGCCGTTAAGTAAATGTGCAGCGGCGCTCCTCTCTGCCCCAGCAAACGGAGGGGATCGGCGAAACGCTCTGTATCTCCCTACTTCCACTATTATCCTGAAGTCCTGCAGTGGTAATCCTCTTAGGAGCCCTTATATATGAAAGCTGCAGAGTTCACCGCAGTTTATGTGAAAGTTTAATGGTGGTGCTGGTGTACTTATCCCCCTCCCCCCTGAGGAATGTAAAGATAACTGGCAGTCTACTTGGCTGTGTGGAAGGACTTGCTGAATTTAACAAAGCCTTATCTTGTTTTGCTGCATGAGTGACAAACCCCCAGCAAATCTTTAAAGTGTCTGTGGACTATTTCTATGGGCCGCAAAACTTCTTCTGTGGCTCCATCATCTGTTAAACGATTCATGGACGCCATGAGTCAAACTGAACAGGAAAGTGAGGGGTCTCCTGTCCCTGGTTCCTCTGCTGAAGCCTCTCAAATTATGAAAGCTATAGCTGCCTGTCAAGCTGCTCTTACATCAAAGATAGACCATCTACAGTCTGACCTTAGCTGTTTGCGACACGATTTTGACAAAATACGTGAAAGAACATCTGCAGTGGAGCAAAGAGTGAGTAATGTGGAAGATGCGTCCAGAGCAGCTGGAAATAACACCAGGCAGCTGCTGCAACAGGTACAGATGCTGCAAGCCAGGGCGGAGGACGCTGAGAACCGCAATAGACGTAACAACGTCCGTATCCTGGGCTTACCGGAGCGAGCAGAAGGGTCTACCCCGGAAATTTTTGCGGAACAGCTCATAAAAGAAGTGTTACATCCCATCTCACTTTCCAGTTGCTTTGTTATAGAAAGGGCACATCGGATTCCAACCAGGCCCTTACCGCCGGGATCCCCTGCTAGACCTTTCATCATGAAGATCCTGAACTACAGGGACAGAGACGCTATTTTGCTAGCTGCTCGACAGAAGGGAAATGTCAGCTATGAGAATGTCCGTTTGTCCTTTTACCCGGACTTTACTGCAGAGGTCCAGAAGAAAAGGAAGCAGTTCACTGAGGTCCGAGCGCGGCTAAGGGACAAAAATGTGAAATATGCCATGATCTACCCTTCTCGCTTGAGGGTGCAAGATGGTGAAACAGTCCGTTTTTTTAGTACTCCTGAAGAGGCTACTGAATGGATTGAGAGAAATCTAAATGCAAGGCCTCACCGCTGATGGTTTATACTATAGTGATGGCAGCTGGAGCAAATAATACATGATTAAATGTTAAATTGTTTTGCTGACAAGATGGTTGGGGGAGGGGGGAGTATCTGGTTTAAATGCACCATTATTACTCCTGTTAGAATCCCTGTTCTTTGACTTTGTCTATTGATCAGATGTTTAACCCCATATTGGTATGCTGGGTGGCAACACCCTGTATGACTATGCACTGTTGTGGGTAGACGTATATACTTGCTTCCTATCACCAACGTACCTATATGGTATATATGTTCTAATGAGTTAGGGTAGGTTATCGTACCCAGGAGTTACTAGTTTGGGGTGTCAGGCTCAACCATGTTAGGGAGGTTTGGGCAGGGTGGGTTGGGGAGGTTGGGAGCGGGTGGGTTGGAGAGGGTTTCTCTGTTGAGGGGTTCTTTGATGTGGTTTGTGTGTGTGCGTGAATGTGCCTTCATTGGTCGGAGATTATGGAGATGTTATCTTTGGCAGAATAAATGGCGGTAATTAAGCTACTTTCGTGGAATGTTCGGGGTCTGAATGATAAGATTAAACGGTCTTTAGTGTTCAATTATCTGAAGAGGTATAACCCTGACATAATGTTATTGCAAGAAACGCACCTGCAGGGCCAGAAAGTACTAGCTTTGCGGCGCCCATGGATAGGCCCCACATATCATGCGGTTTACTCAAACCACGCTAGAGGCGTGTCTATTTTAATTGCTAAAAGTCTTCCGTTTCAAATACTGTCTGTACAGCTGGACCCTTATGGTAGGTATGTGATTTTACATGCTTGTGTCAGAGGCCTGCAGTACCTATTTGTGGGATTATATATCCCTCCGCCATTCCGCAGAGAGGTCCTAGACTTAATTACAGCTAAAATAGCAGGATTTCCAGCAATGCCTTATATTATTATGGGTGACTGTAATGCCACTTTAGATCCTATATGGGACAGAAGGGTTCCCCAGGCCTCACACAACAATGTCCTATCACATTGGGCTAATACTTATGATTTAGTAGAGGCGTGGCGCTATTTCCACCCCACAGATGCGCAATTCTCTTGCTATTCAGCTTCTACTGGCTCACTCTCTCGTATAGATATGGCCTTTGTCAGCAGAGATTTATCCCCCTATATTAAGTCCAGTGATTATTTACCGAGAGGAGTTTCAGACCATGCCCCCCTCCTTCTGATACTGTCACAGCCGCTGGCTTCGACTGATAAGCAGTGGCGGTTAAACCCTATGTGGCTCGAGGTATTACCTGTGGTGAGCGAGAGTCTAGATGCAATGGGGAATTACTGGGCAGAAAATGAAGGGTCTACGAATCCTCTGGTAGAATGGGATGCTTTCAAGTCAGTAATGAGGGGGGCATTGATTGCTGCTATTGCAATTTATAGAAAGGAACTGAATATCAAACGGATAAAACTAGAGACGGAACTAGCTGATGAGGAGAGGTTATATATACTAGATCCTTGCCCTGAGAAACAGACTTTGTGGCTTGAGGCGCAGCGAAGGTTTACTTTGCATTTAACTGAATATACTGAGAAGAAACTTTTAAATCAGAGGCAAACTATTTTTTCAGATGGTGATAAGTGTGGCAGGGCCTTGGCGTACTTGACTAGATCTGAGACTCAACAAACGGTGGTGGCGGGAGTTCTGAATGATCAGGAGCTCTTATTGAGGGAGCCCAGAGATGTCTGCCGACAGTTTGCCTCCTATTATGAGACATTGTATGCCCCCAAGATCACGTGTACTTCGGAGGAAATTGTCAATTTCTTAGCAGGAATTAATATCCCTTCTTTGGACAGAGATGACAGGGGGGCCCTGGCGGCAGACATATCTGACCTGGAGATTGAAACGGCCATTAGTTCCTTAGCAACCAAGAAAACCCCGGGACCCGATGGATTTCCTGCTGAATGGTATAAGCGATTTTCTAAAGACCTGGTTAGTAGATTTGGGAAGCTGTTGAGGTATGCACTGGAAAGTGGTTCGTTGCCACCGTCCTTTCTGGAGGCAACGATAGTAGTGATTCACAAGTCGGGGAAGCCATCTGACCAGTGTAGCTCTTATCGACCTATCTCACTTCTGAATCTTGACTTCAAAATCTTTGCGAAGGTACTGGCGTTAAGATTGCGGGGGGTAATTCTCTCCTTGGTGGGGGTAGATCAATCGGGTTTTATGCCAGGGAAAACCACAGATATTAATTTAAGGCGATTGTTCACTAATCTTCAGGTCAAACATGATAACAGAGGTATGAGGGCTCTTGCGTCCTTAGACAATGAAAAAGCATTTGATTCAGTAGAATGGGAGTTTATGTGGGCAGTGCTGACTCAAATGGGCTTTCCGGAGAATTTTTTGTGCTGGTTACGAATGCTTTATAGATCCCCTTCGGCGAGAGTCAGGGTGAATGGGTACACATCGGACTCCTTCCCCTTGGGTAGAGGCACTAGACAAGGCTGCCCTCTCTCCCCCCTGTTATTTGCATTAATCATGGAACCTTTGTCGATACTCATATCCTCTAACTCAGGTATAGAAGGCTGGGAAATAGCTGGAATATCAGAAAAGCTTTCATTATATGCTGATGACATGCTGGTTTACCTAGCAGATTCAGGGAAATCCTTGGATACCCTTTTAGGTGTTGTTGATCAATTTGGGGGTTTCTCGGGTCTCCGTGTGAACTTGGCTAAGTCTAGTATATGTCTGGTTGATGATGTTGACCCAGCTCGCATTTCGGTGAACAATAAGCTTCAGATAGTGGAGCAATTTACGTATTTGGGGATTATTGTTCATAAAGAAGTGGCAAAATTTTATGATTTGAATGTTGCTCCTACAATGCAATCCATTACTCGAAAGCTAGAGGCTTGGGAAAACCTTCCTTTAACTCTGGTTGGGCGTATCAATGTGGTAAAAATGATTCTTCTCCCAAAATTGCTATACTTATATAGGGCTGCCCCAGTGTTACTCCCCAAGAGACATTTTGCTACTTTGGATAGGATAATCGCTCCCTTTCTATGGCATAAGTCTTCTCCCAGAATAGCGAGATCCACCCTCCAGGCGTCTTACCTGCGGGGGGGTCTTGCCTTGCCAAACCTGTACATGTATTATGTAGCGGTGCAGCTGAGCTATGTGGCGTGGTAGGTACGGGCTGACTCAGGTAACCCGGCGGTAGTGTTGGAGGCAGCTTTATTGGGGTCCTATGAGGCACTTACGAACTTGGCATATAGGAGGGGGGCTAGGTCTACAGTACACTACACCCAATCAATGGCTGCTGCAGTACAGATGTGGGTCAAATGGGGTCAGAAATGTAACCCTGATGAGAATGATATTACTTGGTCGCCGTATTTGCCTTTGTGGAGAAACAGAGTGCTTCCGGAGCTGTTCTCATTACTGGAGTTTGAATTTTGGCCTCAGAGGGGGGTGCGCTACCTTACCCAACTATATGATAAAGGCCTATTTAGAACCTTTAATAGTTTGAAACAGGAATTTAATTTGCCCCAGCGTTGTTTGTATAGATATCTTCAACTCAGGCATGCCTGTCAGGCTCAGTTTGGTAGAGAACCTTTGAAACTGGAGTGTGGTACAGTTGAGGCAGCGATTAGGAGGGTTCCGTTGGTCAAACCAGTGTCGACCCTGTATGCGTCGTTGATGGCGTTGCAGGACTCCCCCCTGGACAGGGCATTTGTTAGGTGGAAAAGGGACATTGAAGGTTTGGAAGATGTTCATGTTAAAGAATCTAGCTGTACATGGAGATCTACAGTGGTAAGTGCTAGGGATCAGTTGATTCAAGTTAAGTGGCTTCATAGGATTTATTATACTCCTGTGAGGCTATTTAAAATGGGTAAATTGCCGAACCCTCATTGCACAAGATGTGGACAGGAAAACGGTTGTCTTATACACATGGTTTGGCAGTGTCCGATTATTCTTGGCTTCTGGGAAGAAATCCATAAATATCTTAATGACAAACTAGGCTTTCCTAACGTCTGTACTGAGCTCACTAGTCTGTTGGGAGTAGCTAACGAGATTGTTCCAACCAAATTTGGCAGGAAGCTGTATAGAATACTCTTATATTATGCTAGGAAAACTATCCTTCTCAACTGGAAACCTCCTAAGAATCCTACTGTGCAACAATGGGTACATCTAGTTAATGCTGATCTTGAATTATACAAGTTTGTGTATGAGAGAAGAGGGACCCCTGATCGCTTCATGAAGATATGTGACCCCTGGATTGGAGCCCAGACTCTAGTACCATAGATGACTGAAAGACTGTTCTGACCAATGAAGGCAGGTGTGAATGTGTGTGTGTGTGTGTGTGTGTGTGTGTGTGCAGTACTTTGAATCTTCCTTAGGATTGATATGTTGGGTACTGTTCATCCTGAAAGTGATATCTTTTTCTTCTGTCCCGAACTTGGGTCATGAGGAACTGTTATGATTGATCCCATGTATTTGATTTGTACTGGACTCAATTGATGATTGTCTGTATTTGATGTGTTTGTTATGCTTTTTGCTAAATTAATAAATAAAAAGATACTATTAAAAAAAAAATCAAGAGAAGGCCAAGAGTGTGCAAAGCAGTAATCAAAGCAAAAGGTGGCTACTTTGAAGAACCTAGAATATGACATATTTTCAGTTGTTTCACACTTGTTTGTTATGTATATAATTCCACATGTGTTAATTCATAGTTTTGATGCCTTCATAGTCATGAAAATAAAGAAAACTCTTTGAATGAGAAGGTGTGTCCAAACTTTTGGTCTGTACTGTATATACATATCAAATATATATAACGTGCACCCAATTTTTTCTGAACACAGCCAGTGCCGCCATTTTTCTCAAATATATATATATATATATATATATATATATATATATACACGCCTACCTGGCACTTCCCTCTACAATTCTCATTTTTTTTATTATTTTATTTTATACAGTAATAGCCTCATATGCTTTTACAATCATTCTCCAGATTTTTTACCTTATTAGAGGTTGGCACTATATTTATATGTGAATTGTGTTACATACTCATGACATTGTTATTCTCCTATAATAAAGTTTTCTACTTCCTGTTGTAAAAAACCTACGACTGAAATCTATAGAGAAGGAATGAAGACAGATTGTTAACAAAGGAAAAAAAATAATTGAGTGTGTGCAGATTATTAGATGATAAGGGTATAATAGAGAATTCCATATCAGTAGGAAATTGCAATAACTCATATCAATAATTGTATTCAATTTTGTGCTCTTGTGCAATTGTGTTTTCCTACATCATTTGGGAAAGAGTAGAGATGAATTAGTTTCTAATAAACCAGGTTCGTTATGAATGAGTTGAGCGAACGTGACTTTTGGCAGGTTTGAGTTCAGGTTCTAGGTTTAAAGGGGTTATCCAATACGATAAACTGCCCCCTCCCTGTGTGCGAGCCCCTCACAGGGAATATACTTACACCAGCTTGCACCGCTGCGGCTTCTCACCGTGCGCTGATAAAAACATCCGGTGTCAGGGAGAGGGGGGGGGGGGGAGCAGCCAATGGCAGGCAGGGACGTGGGACGAACCTACCTAGCATCACCCGCGATGCTAGGGAGGCTCATCCCCGTCCATGCCTGCATTAGCTGCTTCCCCCCGACACCAGATGGTTTCATTGGCGCACGGGGAGAAGCAGCAGCGGCGGTGCGGGGAGCGAGGTAAGTATATTCCCTGTGAGGGGTCCAGCACATGGGGGGGGGGGGGCAGTTTATGGTATTGGATAACCCCTTTAAGTGAATTACATAATGGATTTCGTTCTCACGGAATCCATAACGCAATTCAATGCCTTTAGAGGCATTCCGTTTTGCATGCTGTCATAAAGTGTATGGCCAGCAGAACTAAACCCTCTGAGCCAGTCATACACTTGTATTATGGGGCATGCCGGTATTGAATTACGTGATGGATTCTGTGAGAACAGAATCCATTATGTAATTCACTTTAACATGCAACCCGAATTTGAACCTGCCAACTGTAGTTATGAAATTCCCAAAAATGTGTCTACCAGACGTGCCTGAAGCTTTTCAGCTTTGCTTTGGATGAATGAAGTAAAACAGTACACAGGCCATTTTACTGCACATGTCTGTGGATAAAAGCACGAGGGAGGAAGAAGAATGATACATACATGACCGTAAGAGGAAGTGGGGGGAGGGGGGGGCATGCCCTGATTGGCTTCCAGGCTGACAGACAGCCTGGATGAGCCAATTAGTGCTGTAGCAAGCAAGGGAGTACCCTGCCTAGCGGAACATCAGTGGCTGACAAGAAATTATCTTAGGTACAGTGTACAGTCACAATCAAGCTTCTATTCTGTCAGGGACATTGAAAAGAACGGTTAAAATTAATAATTTTGCATAATAGGGAAATGGAGGGTAAGTGGCCAGCCAGCAAGTGAGGAGCTGAGGCTGAGTTACTGCCTTAATACTGTACCTGCAAGAGTATTTCTATTTTTTATATAAATAGAAATACAGCTTTTCTTTTTCAAGTGTTGATGTGGGGGGTGGGGATAAGCTCAATAAAACTGTAAATCATGTGTTTTACAATCCAGAGTTTAGCGTGAAGAGACCTGAAATAACAGTCCAGAATCTGGGACAGAGCATCTCCAAACAGTTCAATGTTGTTGTTTTTTCTAGAAAATAGCAATACAAGTAAGTGTACAACCCGTGTTTTACAATACAGATGGTAGATTTTTAAATATCAGTGAAAACACCTGAAATAATACTCCAAAATCTGGGACAGGGCATCTCCAGACAGTGCAAATGTTTTTTTTGACGGATGGTGTTGCAGACAACTAGAAGTCACAAATAAAGATCCGACTGACTTGATCCCAAACTAAGGAACATATGGGTGAGCCCTATAAAAGCCCTAGAGCTCTCCCTGACTGCTCATCCTATGCAAAGATCTCTATGATAGAAAATTGCATGTCAACGTACCTAGACTGAGTGACACCTGAAAACCCTATTATAGTGAGGGGACACGACCACCGGCTCCCTGCACTTAATACGGAGAGAATCAGGGTCACCTAGAATCAAGCCAAAGGGAAAACACAAATAAAGGAATAGACTTATCTGAGGAACCAGCAGCTGCAGCAACTAGCAGTGAGCACAATCCAGGAAGTAGTATAAACCGCAAAGTGAGGCAGTATGGGAGGGGATATAAAGGGAGGCAATCACTGCTAATAGATGACAGCTGGGAGAGGGAGAAGAGATGTCAAAGGGAAACCAAAACAAAAGAACACCATGCAGGAGGTACTGAAGAACGTCTATCAGAGCTTCTCAGAGATCTGGCGGTGACAGTACCCCTCCCTCTACGAGTGGACTCCGGACACTCAGAGCCCACCTTCTCAGGATGGGACCTATGGAACGCCCTGATAAGACGAGTGGCCTTAATGTCCGCCACTGGGACCCACATCCTCTCCTCAGGACCATAACCCTCCCAATGAACAAGGTACTGGAGAGAACCGTGAATAATACGAGAATCCACAATCCTAGAGACCTGAAATTCAAGATTACCATCAACCACAATCAGAGGAGGAGGCAAAGAGGAGGGTACAGTGGGTTGGACATAAGGTTTTAATAGGGACTTGTGAAAAACATTATGGATCTTCCAAGTCTGAGGAAGATCAAGACGGAAAGCAACGGGATTGATGACGGACAAGATCTTGTAAGGCCCAATAAACTTAGGACCCAACTTCCAGGAGGGAACCTTCAATTTGATATTCTTAGTAGACAACCACACCAGATCACCCACATTCAGGTCCGGACCAGGCACACGTCTCTTAACCCGCCACACGCTTATATTTCTCACTCATGCTCTTTAGATTATCCTGAATCTTTTGCCAAATAGATGACAAAGACGAGGAAAATCTCTCCTCATCAGGTAAACCAGAAGACCCCTCTCCAGAGAATGTCCCAAACTGCGGATGAAACCCATATGCACCAAAAAATTGTGACTTATCAGAGGACTCCTGGCGACGGTTATTTAAAGCAAACTCAGCAAGGGACAAAAAAGAACACCAATCCTCCTATTTCTCTGCCACAAAACAGTGCAGATATGTCTCCAGATTCTGATTGACGCGTTCGGTCTGGCCATTCGACTGCGGGTGAAAAGCAGAAGAGAATGAAAACCGAACCCCCAAGCGAGAACAGAAAGCCTTCCAGAATCTGGAAACAAACTGCGTGCCCCTATCAGAGACTATGTCTGAAGGAATGCCATGCAATTTGACAATGTGATCAACAAATGCTTGCGCCAACGTTTTAGCATTGGGTAACCCAGGAAAAGGAATGAAATGCGCCATTTTGCGAAAACGGTCCACCACCACCAGAATCACAGTCTTCCCCGAGGAACGAGGCAGGACTGTAATGAAGTCCATGGACAAATGTGTCCAAGGACGGGAAGGAATGGGTAACGGGAGGAGAGGACCCGATGGCCGTGAATGAGGGACCTTGGAACGAGCGCAGGTCTCGCAGGCTTCCACAAAACCCTCAACCGTCTTACGAAGAGCCGTCCACCAGAATCCCCGAGCAATGAGATCCACTGTGGCTCTACCCCCCGGGTGCCCAGCAAGGACAGTATCGTGGTGCTCCTTAAAAACCTTGTGTCGTAAAGCGAGAGGCACAAACAACCTCCCAGGAGAACAAAGATCGGAAGCCTCTGCCTGGGCTGCCTGAACCTCTGCCTCCAATTCAGGATAAAGAGCAAAGACGACCACACCTTCAGCCAAAATGGGACCCCGGTCTTCAAAGTTCCGCCCTCCTGGAAAACAACGTGACAGGGCATCAGCCTTCACATTCTTAACCCCAGGGCGGAACGTGACAACAAAATTAAACCTTGAAAAGAACAAAGACCATCTGGCCTGTCTCGAGTTCAGACGCTTGGCTGACTACAAGTAGACCAGATTCTTATGGTCGGTAAACACGGTAATAGGGTGTCTGGCTCCCTCTAGCCAATGGCGCCATTCCTCAAAAGCTAACTTGATGGCCAACAACTCCCTATCTCCCACATCGTAATTAAGGCACACGGTCGCCATTTGGCAGGAGAGGGACCCTGAGTCAAGACCGCACCCACACCCACCTCAGAAGCGTCTACCTCAACAATGAAGGGCAGAGAGACATCAGGTTGTACCAAGATGGGAGCGGAAGCAAAACTCTCTTTGATACTAGAAAAGGCCTTACGCGCATCTACCGACCAGGAGGAAAAATCTACCCCCTTTTTAGTCATATCAGTGAGTGGCTTAACAACAGAGGAATAATTCAAAATGAACTTCCTGTAATAATTGGCAAAACCCAAAAAGCGCATCAGCGCCTTCTGATTCTCAGGAAGCTCCCAATCAAGCACAGCGCGGACCTTCTCGGGGTCCATGCGAAAACCAGAAACGGAGAGAAGAAAACCCAGAACTTGAATTTCTGGAACCGCAAACACACATTTTTCCAGTTTAGCGTACAATTAATTTTCCCGCAGAATGAGCAAGACCTGACGTAGGTGGTCCCTATGAGTTTTGAAATCAGGATAAAAAATCAAAATGTCAATTAGATACACTAGTACAAATTTCCCCATTAAATGATAAAAAATGCTGTTCACAAAATGTTGGAAGACGGCTGGAGCATTCATCAAACCAAAAGGCAAAACCAAATTCTCGAAATGGCCCTCAGGGTTATTGAAGGCCGTCTTCCATTTGTCCCCTTCCCTGACACTGACCAGGTTGTATGCCCCTCTTAAATCCAACTTGGAAAAAACTTTAGCCCCAACAATCTGGTTAAACAGGTCCGGGATCAGAGGAAGCGGATAAGGGTCACGAATTGTGATACTGTTCAGCTCCCTGAAATCCAGACATGGTCTTAAAGAACCATCTTTTTTCTTAACAAAAATAAAACCAGCGGCAACAGGTGACTTCGAGGGTCGGATGTGTCCCTTTCTCAGGCTCTCAGAGATATAAGTACGCATAGCAACCCTTTCAGGTTGGGAGAGATTGTATAAACGAGATTTAGGCAGTTTGGCGCCTGGGATGAGATTAATAGGGCAATCGTACTCCCGGTGTGGGGGCAGCTCCTGAACACCACTCTCTAAAAACACATCCGAAAATTCAGAGAGAAAAGATGGTACAGTCTTAGTAGAAACCTCTGAAAGAGACGCCGAGAGACAATTCTCACTGCAAAAGTCACTCCAACCATTTATTTGCCTCGCTTGCCAATCAATGGTGGGGTTATGTTTAGTGAGCCAGGGCAGCCTCAACACTAGAGGAGTAGGTAATCCGCTTAGGACGAAACATGACAAATCCTCAACATGAGCATCACCCACAGTCAAACGGATATTGTGAACTATGCCCTTTAACGATTTTTGAGAAAGTGGAGCGGAATCAATAGCAAAAACAGGTATGTCCTTTCCCAAAGTGCATACCTGGAAACCATGTGTTATAGCAAATTGATTATCAATGAGATTGACAGCCGCTCCACTATCTACAAAAATCTCACAAACAATGTTCTTGCTCTCTAGCGCCACCATGGCAGGCAGGACAAAATGGGAACTTCAAGCAAATGGAAAACCTTCAACTAGAAGTCACAAATAAAGATCCGACTGACTTGATCCCAAACTAAGGAACATATGGGTGAGCCCTATAAAAGCCCTAGAGCTCTCCCTGACTGCCCAGCCCATGCAAAGATCTCTATGATAGAAAATTGCATGTCCACGTACCAAGACTGAGTGACACCTGAAAACCCTATTATAGTGAGGGGACACGACCACCGTCTCCCTGCACTTAATACGGAGGGAGTCAGGGTCACCTAGAATCAAGCCAACAGGAAAACACAAATAAAGGAATAGACTTATCTGAGGAACCAGCAGCTGCAGCAACTAGCAGTGAGCACAATCCAGGAAGTAGTATAAACCGCAAAGTGAGGCAGTATGGGAGGGGATATAAAGGGAGGCAATCACTGCTAATAGATGACAGCTGGGAGAGGGAGAAGAGATGTCAAAGAGAAACCAAAACAAAAGAACATCATGCAGGAGGTACTGAAGAACGTCTATCAGAGCTTCTCAGAGATCTGGCGGTGACAGTTTTTTGTTTTGCAAAAAAAATAGCAAGACATGTGTGTGTGTGTGTTTTACAATTCAGAGGGTATAATTTTTAATCTCAGTGAAAACACTGTAAATTATAGTCCAAAATCTGGGACAGGACATCTCCACACAATTAACCATCTGCCGCCACGCTAACGCCGAAAGGCGTGATTGCTGTGGCGCTCCCAGGTCACACTAACGCCGATTGGCGTCATCTCGCGTGAGCCGAGATTTCCTGTGAACGCGCGCACACAGGAGCGCGCGCGTTCACACAGGAGCGCGCGCGTTCACAGGATCGGAAGGTAAGCGAGTGGATCTTCAGCCTGCCAGCGGCGATCGTTCGCTGGCAGGCTGGAGATGCGATTTTTTTTTAACCCCTAACGGGTATATTAGACGCTGTTTTGATAACAGCGTCTAATATACCTGCTACCTGGTCCTCTGGTGGTCCCTTTTGCTTGGATCGACCACCAGAGGACACAGGCAGCTCAGTAATAAGTAGCACCAAACACCACTACACTACACCCCCCCTGTCACTTATTAACCCCTGATGACCACTGATCACCCCATATATACTCCCTGATCACCCCCCTGTCATTGATCACCCCCCTGTCATTGATCACTCCCTTGTAAGGCTCCATTCAGACGTCCGTATGATTTTTACGGATCCACTGATACATGGATCGGATCCGCAAAAGACATACGGACGTCTGAATGGAGCCTTACAGGGGGGTGATCAATGACGACTCCCTGATCACCCCCCTGTCATTGATCACCCCCCTGTCATTGATCACACCCCTGTCATTGATCACACCCCTGTAAGGCTGATACATGGATCGGATCCGTAAAACACATACGGACGTCTGAATGGAGCCTTACAGGGGGGTGATCAATGACGGGGGTGATCACCCCATATAGACTCCCTGATCAACCCCCTGTCATTGATCACCCCCCTGTCCGTATGATTTTTACGGATCCACTGATACATGGATCGGATCCGCAAAACACTTACGGACGTCTGAATGGAGCCCTACAGGGGGGTTATCAATGACAGGGGGGTGATCACCCCATATAGACTCCCTGATCACCCCCTTGTCATGCCCCCTGTAAGGCTCCATTCAGACATTTTTTTGGCCCAAGTTAGCGGAAATTTTTATTTTATTTTTGTTCTTACAAAGTCTCATATTCCACTAACTTGTTTCAAAAAAAAAAATCTCACATGAACTCACCATACCCCTCACGGAATCCAAATGCGTAAAAATTTTTTAGACATTTATATTCCAGACTTCTTCTCACGCTTTAGGGCCCCTAAAATGCCAGGGCAGTATAAATACCCCACATGTGACCCCATTTCGGAAAGTAGACACCCCAAGGTATTCGCTGAGGGGCATATTGAGTCCATGAAAGATTGAAATTTTTGTCCCAAGTTAGCGGAAAGGGAGACTTTGTGAGAAAAAACAAAAAAATATCAATTTCCGCTAACTTGTGGCAAAAAAATAAAATTTCTATGAACTCACCATGCCCCTCATTGAATACCTTGGGGTGTCTTCTTTCCAAAATGGGGTCACATGTGAGGTATTTATACTACCCAAATGAATTTTACCTCCTTTTCTTCTCACTAATAGAGCTTTCATTTGGTGGTATTTCATTGCTGCTGACATTTTTACTTTTTTTGTTATTAATCGAAATGTAACTATTTTTTTGCAAAAAAATGACATTTTTCACTTTCAGTTGTAAAATTTTGCAAAAAAAATCGAGATCCATATATAAATTTTTCTCTAAATTTATTGTTCTACATGTCTTTGATAATAAAAAAAAATGTTTGGGTAAAAAAAAAATGGTTTGGGTAAAAGTTATAGCGTTTACAAACTATGGTACAAAAATTTGAATTTCCGCTTTTTGAAGCAGCTTCTGACTTTCTGAGCACCTGTCATGTTTCCTGAGGTTCTACAATGCCCAGACAGTACAAACACCCCACAAATTACCCCATTTCGGAAAGTAGACACCCTAAGGTATTCGCTGATGGGTATAGTGAGTTCATAGAACTTTTTATTTTTTGTCACAAGTTAGCGGAAAATGATGATTATTTTTATTTTTTCTTACAAAGTCTCATATTCCACTAACTTGTGACAAAAAATAAAAACTTCTATGAACTCACTATGCCCATCAGCGAATACCTTGGGGTGTCTTCTTTCCAAAATGGGGTCACTTGTGGGGTAGTTATACTGCCGGTGATATCCGAAAGGTGCTCTTTGGAATAGTGAGCCCCTTTGCCCACCTAGGCTGCAAAATAGTGTCACACATGTGGTATCTTCGTACTCAGAAGAAGTTGGGCAATGTGTTTTGGGGTGTCATTTTACATATACCCATGCTGGGTGAGATAAAAATCTTGGACAAATGCCAACTTTGTATAAAAAAATGGGAAAAGTTGTCTTTTGCCAAGATATTTCTCTCACCCAGCATGGGTATATGTAAAATGACACCCCAAAACACATTGCCCAACTTCTCCTGAGTACGGCGATACCAGATATGTGACACTTTTTTGCAACCTAGGTGGGCAAAGGGGCCCACATTCCAAAGAGCACCTTTCGTATTTCACAGGCCATTTTTTACAGATTTTGATTTCAAACTACTTTGCATGCATTTGGGCCCCTAAAATGCCAGGGCAGTATAACTACCCCACAAGTGACCCCATTTTTGAAAGAAGACACCCCAAGGTATTCTGTGAGGGGCATGGCGAGTTCCTAGAATTTTTTATTTTTTATCACAAGTTAGTGGAATATGAGACTTTGAAAGAAAAAAAAAAGAAAAAATCATCATTTTCCGCTAATTTGTGACAAAAAATAAAAAATTCTAGGAACTCGACATGCCCCTCACGGAATACCTTGGGGTGTCTTCTTTCCAAAATGGGGTCACTTGTGGGGTAGTTATACTACCCTGGCATTCTAAGGGCCCCCCTAATGTGTGGTAAATAGTTTGAAATCAAAATGTGTAAAAAATGAGCTGTGAAATCCTAAAGGTGCTTTTTGGAATTTGGGCCCCTTTGCCCACCTAGGCTGCAAAAAAGTGTCACACATGTGGTATCGCCGTACTCAGGAGAAGTTGGGCAATGTGTTTTGGGGTGTCATTTTACATATACCCATGCTGGGTGAGATAAATATCTCGGCAAAAGACAACTTTTCCCATTTTTTTTATACAAAGTTGGCATTTGACCGAGATATTTATCTCACCCAGCATTGGTATATGTAAAATGACACCCCAAAACACATTCCCCAACTTCTCCTGAGTACGGCAATACCACATGTGTGACACTTTTTTGCAGCCTAGATGCGCAAAGGGGCCCACATTCCTTTTAGGAGGGCATTTTTAGACATTTGGATCCCAGACTTCTTCTCACGCTTTAGGGCCCCTAAAATGCCAGGGCAGTATAAATACCCCACAAATGACCCCATTTTGGAAAGAAGACACCCCAAGGTATTCAATGAGGGGCATGGCGAGTTCATAGAATTTTTTTTTTTTGCCACAAGTTAGCAGAAATTGATTTTTTTTTTGTCTTTTCTCACAAAGTCTCCCTTTCTGCTAACTTGGGACAAAAATTTCTATCTTTCATAGACTCAATATGCCACTCACCTTGGGGTGTCTACTTTCTGAAATGGGGTCACATGTGGGGTATTTATACTGCCCTGGCATTTTAGGGGCCCTAAAGCATGAGAAGAAGTCTGGAATATAAATGTCTAAAAATTTTTACGCATTTGGATTCCGTGAGGGGTATGGTGAGTTCATGTGAGATTTTATTTTTTGACACAAGTTAGTGGAATATGAGACTTTGTAAGAAAAAAATTAAGAAAAAAATTTCCGCTAACTTGGGCCAAAAAAATGTCTGAATGGAGCCTTACAGGGGGGTGATCAATGACAGGAGGGTGATCAGGGAGTCTATATGGGGTGATCACCCCCCTGTCATTGATCACCCCCCTGTAAGGCTCCATTCAGATGTCCGTATGTGTTTTGCGGATCCGATCCATGTATCCGTGGATCCGTAAAAATCATATGGACGTCTGAATGGAGCCTTACAGGGGGGTGATCAATGACAGGGGGGTGATCAATGACAGGGGGTGATCAGGGAGTCTATATGGGGTGATCATTCCCCTGTCATTGATCACCCCCCTGTAAGGCTCCATTCAGATGTCCGTATGTGTTTTGCGGATCCGATCCATGTATCCGTGGATCCGTAAAAATCATATGGACGTCTGAATGGAGCCTTACAGGGGGGTGATCAATGACAGGGGGGGTGATCATTGACAGGGGGGTGATCAGGGAGTCTATATGGGGTGATCACCCCCCTGTCATTGATCACCCCCCTGTAAGGCTCCATTCAGATGTCCGTATGTGTTTTGCGGATCCGATCCATGTATCCGTGGATCCGTAAAAATCATATGGACGTCTGAATGGAGCCTTACAGGGGGGTGATCAATGACAGGGGGGTGATCAGGGAGTCTATATGGGGTGATCACCCCCCTGTCATTGATCACCCCCCTGTAAGGCTCCATTCAGATGTCCGTATGTGTTTTGCGGATCCGATCCATGTATCCGTGGAACCCATAAAAATCATATGGACGTCTGAATGGAGCCTTACAGGGGGGTGATCAATGACAGGGGGGTGATCAATGACAAGGGGGTGATCAGGAAGTCTATTGTCACGGATGGTGTACAGGAAACAAGACAATACCATATAAACAATGTCTCTCTGGATCCACAACTAAGGAACAAAGGGAGACCCCTGCAATAGACCTGCCACTCTCCCTCACTGCTCAGCCTATGCGAACACCCCAAAGGTGGATGGGCGCATATCCACGTTCCTCGGCTATCTATTACCTGAAGACCCTACAATAGTGAGGGGACACGACCACCGGCTCCCTACACTGACACGGAGGGAGTCAGGGTCACCTGAATCCAGAAAAGAGAAAATCATAAATACATAAACAGCACTTATCTTGCAGACGACTGACGACTGAGGACTCTGGACTGGGAACTGGGAACAGCATGCACACACACTCCAGGAAGTTGTATCAGCCGCACACTACTGCATTATGGGGAGGAACTTAAAGGGCAGCAATCAGTCCAACTGCATGACAGCTGAGATAGACTAACGAGATGAGAAACTAAACCAAAACAAAGAAATTCAAGGAGGAGGATCTGAAAAGCTCCTGTGAGCGCTTCTCAGCTGTCTGGCTGTGACAGTACACCTCCCTCTACGAGTGGACTCCGGACACTCAGAGCCCACCTTCTCAGGATGGGACCTATGGAAAGCCCTGATGAGACGAGAGGCCTTAATGTCCGTCACTGGGACCCACATCCTCTCCTCAGGACCATAACCCTCCCAATGAACGAGGTACTGGAGGGAACCGCAGACAAGACGAGAATCCAGAATCCTAGAGACCTGAAATTCAAGATTTCCATCAACCATAATCGGAGGAGGAGGCAAAGGCGAGGGTACAATAGGTTGAACATAAGGTTTCAATAAGGACTTATGAAAAACATTATGGATCTTCCATGTCTGAGGAAGATCAAGACGGTAGGCAACAGGATTGATGACAGACAGGATCTTGTAAGGCCCAATAAACTTAGGACCCAACTTCCAGGAGGGAACCTTCAATTTGATATTCTTGGTAGACAACCACACCAGATCACCAACATTCAGGTCCAGACCAGGCACACGTCTCTTATCCGCCACACGCTTATATCTCTCACTCATGCTCTTTAGATTATCCTGAATCTTTTGCCAAATAGATGACAAAGACGAGGAGAATCTGTCCTCATCAGGCAAACCAGAAGAGCCCTCTCCCGAGAAAGTCCCAAACTGCGGATGAAACCCATATGCACCAAAAAATGGTGACTTATCAGAGGACTCCTGACGACGGTTATTTAAAGCAAACTCAGCAAGGGACAAAAAAGAACACCAATCCTCCTGATTCTCCGCCACAAAACAGCGCAGATATGTCTCCAGATTCTGATTGACGCGCTCTGTCTGGCCATTCGACTGCGGATGGAAAGCAGAAGAGAATGACAACCGAACCCCCAAGCGAGAACAGAAAGCCTTCCAGAATCTGGAAACAAACTGCGTGCCCCAATCAGAGACTATGTCTGGAAGGAATCCCATGCAATTTGACAATGTGGTCAATAAATGCCTGCGCCAGCGTCTTAGCATTGGGCAAACCAGGAAAAGGGATAAAATGCACCATTTTGCTAAAACGGTCCACCACCACCAGAATCACAGACTTCCCCGAGGAACGAGGCAAGTCCGTTATGAAGTCCATGGACAGATGTGTCCAAGGACGGGAAGGAATGGGCAAAGGAAGGAGAGGACCTGATGGCCGTGAATGAGGGACCTTGGCACGAGCGCAAGTCTCGCAAGCTGCCACAAAACCCTCAACCGACTTACGAAGCGCAGGCCACCAGAATCTCCGAGCGATGAGATCCAGTGTGGCTCTTGCCCCCGGGTGCCCAGCAAGGACCGTATTGTGGTGTTCTTTAAAAATCTTGTGTCTCAAAGCGAGAGGCACAAACAACCTCCCAGGAGGACAAAGATCAGGAGCTTCTGACTGGGCTGCCTGCACCTCTGCCTCCAATTCAGGAAAAAGAGCAGAGACTATATCATGGTTTATGGTCCTGCCCTCAAATTCAAAGCCTGTGGTCCAAGGTAGCCCAGATCTCAAAGGATAGCTGGAACCTGAAGGTCCCGTTAAGCCCGATGATCTTTTTGTTTCATTATTGGGAGGAACTAAAGGATGGGGTCCCTGTGGAGCGTAGACTGCCTACTCTCTTCCATGCACTTTGCATGGTTGTCAAGAGGAGCATTTTGCAACGCTGGCTTCAGCCTCTGGTCCCTTCTAGGGATGACATTCTAGCTAGTCTTAAAGAACTGTTAGCTCTGGAGCGAGGAGATGTAATAAGACATAAGGAAGGGAAGGGAGGCAAGTTTCTTAAGAAATGGAGAGGTTTTCTAATCCAGTTCTTTACTGATTCCGAGATTGATGATATTATGAAACCTTTTGCATTAACAAAGTGGTATTTAGAGGAGCAATTGAAAGGGACGCTAGGTCGCTTGGCACAATGATATTTTTATTTTGATCGTTTGAAAATTTGCCCCTATGTCGACATGATATTTTTGGCCCTTGTCTGTTATGAGGCTTGGCAATTGTTCTGGCAGGACAAAAAGAAAAGAAAGTTAATTGGTTTTGATTTGGGGTTGGGAGGATGGGGGGGAGGGGGTTTAGGTTTTTGGTGGGAGGGGGTGGGGGAAACACCTTAGGAGGAACTTGTCTCTTGGGGTCATTTTGTTACGTATCTCTGCTGCCTAACCAGGCATTAATGTATGCTTTATGGAAAATGATATGTAACAGGCATGCTTTGCTTTGTTCTCTGTATTCTTTGTATTTTATGTTATATCTTTTCAATAAAAATAAAAATTGTCTTTTAAAAAAAAAAAAAAAGAGCAGAGACCACCACACCTTCAGCCAAAATGGGACCCGGGTCTTCAAAATACCCACCTCCCGGAAAACAACGTGACAGGGCATCTGCCTTCACATTCTTAACCCCAGGGCGGAACGTGACAACAAAATTAAACCTTGAAAAGAACAAAGACCATCTGGCCTGTCTCGGGTTCAGACGCTTGGCTGACTCCAAGTAGGCCAGATTTTTATGGTCAGTAAACACGGTAATAGGGTGTCTGGCTCCCTCTAGCCAATGGCGCCATTCCTCAAAAGCCAACTTGATGGCCAACAATTTCCTATCTCCCACATCATAATTTCTCTCTGCGGAGGAGAGTTTCTTTGAGAAAAAGGCACACGGTTGCCATTTGGCAGGAGAGGAACCCTGAGACAAGACCGCACCCACCCCTACCTCAGAAGCATCAACCTCAACTATGAAGGGTAACGAAATATCAGGTTGTACTAGGATGGGAGCGGAAGCAAAACTCTCCTTGATATTAGAAAAGGCCTTACGCGCCTCTACCGACCAGGAAGAAAAATCTACCCCCTTTCTGGTCATATCAGTGAGTGGTTTAACAACAGAGGAATAATTCAAAATAAATTTCCTGTAATAATTGGCAAAGCCCAAAAAACGCATTAGCGCCTTCTGATTCTCAGGAAGCTCGCACTCAAGCACAGCGCGGAGCTTCTCGGGGTCCATGCGAAAACCAGAAGCGGAGACAAGAAACCCCAGAAATTGAATTTCTGGAACCGCAAACACACATTTTTCCAGTTTTGCGTATAATTTATTCTCCCGCAGGATGAGCAAGACCTGACGTAAGTGTTCCTTATGAGTCTTGAAATCAGGAGAAAAAATCAAAATGTCATCCAAATACACTAATACAAATTTACCCATTAAATGATAAAAAATGCTGTTGACGAAATGCTGAAAAACGGCTGGAGCATTCATCAAACCAAAAGGCATAACCAAATTCTCAAAATGGCCCTCAGGGGTATTGAAAGCCGTCTTCCATTCGTCTCCTTCTCTGACCCTAACCAGGTTGTATGCCCCTCTTAGGTCTAATTTGGAAAATACTTTAGCCCCAACAACCTGGTTAAACAGGTCCGGGATCAGAGGAAGCGGATAAGGATCACGAATAGTGATACTGTTCAGCTCCCTGAAATCCAGACAAGGTCTTAAAGAACCATCTTTTTTCTTAACAAAGAAAAAACCAGCGGCAACAGGTGACTTCGAGGGTCGTATGTGTCCTTTTCTCAGACTCTCAGAGATATAAGCACGCATAGCGACCCTCTCAGGTTGGGAGAGATTGTATAAACGAGATTTAGGCAGCTTGGCGCCTGGGATGAGATTAATAGGGCAATCATACTCCCTGTGCGGAGGTAAACCCTGAACTCCACTCTCAGAGAAGACATCCAAAAATTCAGAGAGGAAAGGTGGTACAGTCTTAGTAGAAACCTCAGAAACAGATGTTATGAGGCAATTCTCTCTGCAAAAGTTACTCCAACCATTTATTTGCCTCGCTTGCCAATCAATGGTGGGGTTATGTTTAGTGAGCCAGGGTAGCCCCAACACTAGAGGAGTAGGCAAACCGTTAAGGACGAAACATGACACATCCTCAACATGAGCATCACTCACAATTAAACGGATATTGTGAACTATGCCCTTTAATGATTTCTGAGAAAGTGGAGCTGAATCAATAGCAAAAACAGGAATATCCTTTCCCAAAGTGCATACCTGGAAACCATGAGTTATTGCAAATTGATTATCAATGAGGTTGACAGCTGCTTCACTATCCACAAAAATCTCACAAAAAATGCTCTTGCTCTCTAGCGCCACCCTAGCAGGCAGGACAAAACGGGAACTACAAGCAAACGGAAAACCTTCAATTTCCGCCTCAACCCTGCCAATAGTAACAGACGGAACATTTTTAAAAGATTTTTTCCTTTTTGTCTCTTTATTACTCCCAGAAAACTGCCTGAATCTCCTAGAGGGACAAACATTTGCCAGATGATTTATACCTCCACAACAAAAACAAACCCTCCCCTGCGAGCTGAATCTTCTATTGTCAGAGGCAATCAACCCCAGCTGCATGGACTCCTGCTCAGAAGGGGCTGACAGCGACTGAGACCCCTGTGCACAGAATGAGACCGCTGCACTGTCCCGGGACTGAGTATGACAGGAAGGAGAGATCTCTCCTCTCTAAGACGCCTGTCAATACGAACAGCCTGAGACATAGCAGAATCCAAGGAGGTAGGTCTCTCATGAAAGGCAAATGCATCTTTCAATCCCTCTGAAAGACCATAGCAAAATTGACTTCGGAGTGCAGCATCATTCCAACCTGTATCATAAATACATAAACAGCACTTATCTTGCAGACGACTGACGACTGAGGACTGGGGACTGGGAACTGGGAACTGGGAACAGCATGCACACACACTCCAGGAAGTTGTATCAGCCGCACACTACTGCATTATGGGGAGGAACTTAAAGGGCAGCAATCAGTCCAACTGCATGACAGCTGAGATAGACTAACGAGATGAGAAACTAAACCAAAACAAAGAAATTCAAGGAGGAGGATCTGAAAAGCTCCTGTGAGCACTTCTCAGCTGTCTGGCTGTGACATCTATATGGGGTGATCACCCCCCTGTCATTGATCACCCCCCTGTAAGGCTCTATTCAGATGTCCGTATGTGTTTTGCGGATCCGATCCAGGTATCCGTGGATCCGTAAAAATCATATGGACGTCTGAATAGAGCCTTACAGGGGGGTGATTAATGACAGGGGGGTGATCAATGACAGGGGGTGATCAGGGAGTCTATATGGGGTGATCACCCCCCTGTTATTGATCACCCCCCTGTAAGGCTCCATTCAGATGTCCGTATGTGTTTTGCGGATCCGATCCATGTATCCGTGGATCCGTAAAAATCATATGGACGTCTGAATGGAGCCTTACAGGGGGGTGATCAATGACAGGGGGGTGATCAGGGAGTCTATATGGGGTGATCACCCCCCTGTCATTGATCACCCCCCTGTAAGGCTCCATTCAGATGTCCGTATGTGTTTTGCGGATCCGATCCATGTATCTGTGGAACCCGTAAAAATCATATGGACGTCTGAATGGAGCCTTACAGGGGAAGGATCAATGAAAGGGGGGTGATCAATGACAGGGGGGTGATCAAGGAGTCTATATGGGGTGATCACCCCCCTGTCATTGATCACCCCCCTGTAAGGCTCCATTCAGATGTCCGTATGTGTTTTGCGGATCTGATCCATGTATCCATGGATCCGTAAAAATCATATGGACGTCTGAATGGAGCCTTACAGGGGGGGTGATCAATGACAGGGGGGTGATCAATGACAGGGGGGTGATCAGGGAGTCTATATGGGGTGATCACCCCCCTGTCATTGATCACCCCCCTGTAAGGCACCATTCAGATGTCTGTATGTGTTTTGCGGATCCGATCCATGTATCCGTGGATCCGTAAAAATCATATGGACGTCTGAATGGAGCCTTACAGGGGGGTGATCAATGACAGGGGGGTGATCAGGGAGTCTATATGGGGTGATCACCCCCGTCATTGATCACCCCCCTGTAAGGCTCCATTCAGATGTCCGTAAGTGTTTTGCGGATCCGATCCATGTATCCGTGGATCCATAAAAATCATATGGACGTCTGAATGGAGCCTTACAGGGGGGTGATCAATGACAGGGGGGTGATCAATGACAGGGGGGTGATCAGGGAGTCTATATGGGGTGATCAGGGGTTAATAAGGGGTTAATAAGTGACAGGGGGGGGTGTAGTGTAGTGGTGTTTTGTGCTACTTATTACTGAGCTGCCTGTGTCCTCTGGTGGTCGATCCAAGCAAAGGGGACCACCAGAGGACCAGGAAGCAGGTATATTAGACGTGTTAGTCTAATATATTAGACGTGTTAGTCTAATATACATGTTAGGGGTTAAAAAAAATCACATCTCCAGCCTGCCAGCGAACGATCGCCGCTGGCAGGCTGGAGATCAACTCGCTTACCTTCCGATCCTGTGAACGCGCGCGCCTGTGTGCGCGCGTTCACAGGAAATCTCGTGTCTCGCGAGAAGACGCGTATATGCGTCCAGGAGGAATGAATCGACCGCCTCCAGGACGCGTCCCTGCGTTCGGCGGTCCGGAGGCGGTTAAATAGGCTTTGACTCATGATTCAGATATCAAATAAGCCAGCATTTCATCTGCAGACAGCTGTTTCGGGGTGATTGTCCCTCATCAGTTCAGAGCAGAGAGTACTGGTTTAACTGGGTGAGAGGCCTAGGTAAGGGTGCTTTAAGGAGAGGCCTTTTTAAAGCACTCTCTCCCCAAGGAGAAATAGTACCTACCAAATCATAGTGAAAACATTGTAAATATTAGTCCAAAATCTGGGACAGGGCATCTTCACAGTTCTAGTGTTTTGTTTTTTTTGCTAAAATATCACTATAAAAACATGTTTTACAATAGAGAGAATAGTGTTGTAAATCTCCAAATGAAAGCACAGTAAATAGTGGTCTGAAATCTGTGATCATTCATTTCCAGACCAAAAATAGCAATACAAGTGTGTTATGATCTTTTTTTTTTTAAGAAATAGTACACAAGTATACTAGTGTGCAACATTTGTTTTACTATACAGAGAATAGAACTTGAAATCTCTGAGTGAAAACATTGTAACTAGTAGGCAGAAATCTGTGACATGGAATCTCCAAACTTTTGTTTTGTAAAAAAAAGCAATATAAGTGTGTAACACGTGTATTATAATAGGTTTTTGAATCACTGCTTGAAAACACCAGAAATAGTAGGTCAAACCTTTTTTTACAAGTCATCTCTAGACATTTCAAGTCGTTGTTTTTTGGGGAAAATAGCAAGGCAAGTGTGCAACACGTGTTTTACAATTAAAGTGGGTAGAGTTTTTAATGTCTGAGTGAAAACATCGTAAATAGCCTGAAATCTGTAACAAGGTATCTTCAGGCAGTTCAAGTGTTGTTTTTTTTTTGAATGAAACAAACACCAACAATATGAAACCACACAAATAATCCAAATTCATCCTTTATTCATTATTTAATCATGGTAAAAAAAACAACAACAATTAAAAGACCAAAAAAATGCAGTTTGGACTCACAAAGAAGACAAAAACAAGTCCTGGGGAACCAGGTCAGTATATTCCACAATCCCTAATATAGAAGCTATAATAGGGGTGAAAATATCGCACAGTACCCGCAGTTTGTTCTAATACCTAATGACAGTAGCAGCACTAATAACAGTAATGTGCATAAGTACCGAAAGTTGCAAGAATAGTCTGCATCAAGCTAACAGTTGTCAAGTTAGAACGCCACATGTGAATGGCGATCACACACCGACAATGCATATCCATAAGAACATTATATAAAGTGCAATTGGAGCAGCATCACAAGAAATGCTAAAAGGATATACAAACAGATTATAGCACAAATCTAGTGGATACAGACCGACTGATCCACAGGGTGAACAGCAACCCCGACGTACGTTTCGCCCAGCTTCTTCCTGTGTGCTCACATATTCGGCTCCTCCATGGACATGCCCTCGTCGCCAACAGCAACAGGGCACATTGTCACTCCCACTCCCCCTCCTTCCTATCACATTCCTCTGGCTGTCAGCCTGCCAAATCCAACTGGACAAGGTGATCAGCAACAATGGCCAAAACATAGTGGCTGTGCTGAACCTTGGGGAAATAACACATGCTCCCGGCATGACGCATGTTATCAACTCATTTGTGTAACGCTTTTTAAAAAGGTACAATGGCTTGTGCAAGGTGCTGCCAACGTCCAGGAGACTGTCCATTCTTATATGGTGAGGAACGCTCTCCTTGACTTGCAGCAGCAGAGCAGTTGGCAGCTACACTGTTTAATCCAGGATGTTCAAAATCGCTGGAATTCAACATTGCACATGCTAAAGCAACTATACAAGCACTCAAAATTATGAATGATTTTGTCATGCACTAGACCACCTCAGCAGGGGGCATGTGTTGCTTCAAGGTCAGGCAGTGGCAGCTCATCTAAGACACCTGTTGGGTGCTGAAGCCCTTCGAAGAGGCCGCAAAGTTTGTCAGTAGGGACAACTGTGACATGAACAATTTCCTTCTCCTCATATTTATCTTAGAAGAGATGCTGAGGCTCATGCAGCCGGGGACAACTGCAGAAAGTGCATCTTGCTGTTCACCCTATAGCGATTGGGGACCCACAAGGAGAAACTCCCATGGTGGAGGAGGATGAAGATGAGGAGCTTCCACTGGAGGAGTCGGAGGTGCAAGAGCAGGATGATAATGATGACATCGGTCACAGTACCCAATTTTCTCAGTGGGGAAGGAGCCAGAAAAAATGGCTCCTTGGGCACACTGGACAGAATGGTGACCTCTATGCCCACTTGCTTATGTACTGACAGGCCCAGCATTGACATCAAGTAGTCTAATGATTACTGGATAGCCATGCTTTTAGACCCTCGCTGTCAAAGCAAAACAGGAGAATGTTTTCTTCTTTCCGAAAGGGAGACCAAATTACATTATTACCAGGAAATACTGTGTATGCAGCTTGCTGCAGCTTTTGGGGAGCAGACGGCGTGTCTGCAATAGAGGCCCCACTGTGCCCTTCCCTAGAGTTATCCACCCCCACAACTAGCAGAAGCTGCAGTTGCAACACAGCAGCCAGTTCAGTCTCCTCAACCTAATGGAGCAGTTTATTCATGTGCCGCATCAGACTGAGGCAAATCAGCAAGCAGAGACCTCCCGCCTCAATGCCCAGGCCTACCTACACTCTGGCCTGTCTTCAGCGCATAATCTGTTCCCTGACCCCATGGACTTCTGGGAAGGCAGATTAGAACAGTGTCCTGAACTGGCCCAGTATGCCCTGTCTTCTTTCTTGCCCAACCTCCAGTATCATCTCAAAGAGGGTTTTCAGCACCGCAGGGGCCTGGTGACACCCAAATGGACCAAGTTGTCCTCCTCCAAGTGTCCAGATCATCACTTTTGTCAAAATGAACAAGACTGGATTTGGGAGGATTTTCTCACTCCTCCAGCTGAGGCCGATGAATAGATCTGTCATTGCTGTCTGCTTGCTTGGCTTTCTGCTTACCATTATGTTGCCTGCCATCATTTTCCATACAGCTGCTGCCACCATCATGCCACTAGTGCTGTTTACCTGCCAACATGTACCATATGGCTTCTGATGCTGCCTCCATCATGTCACTTCTGCCATAATGTCACACAGATATATGGTTTAATATTTTTTTGGTTCTCATTTTCCAAGCTGGTACCATCCGATAAGTGTCTACAGATTTAGAGTTTCAGCGGTCCCGCTGTGCAGCCCACAGACTGCAGGTTTTACATGTGATAAGATACATTACATTATTAGTATTACAGTTGATGTACTGTTTGATTTTGTGCTTAGTACCATTTGCTGAAGAGACAAAGTCCTTGGATATTTTGATCTCACTACAACATGTGCATCCGGTGTGTCCACACTTGAAGGTGCCATTATACTGTAACCAAGGCGTCTGAGCAGAGCGATTAGCCCTCTCCACAACAAGACTGGGGGACAGTATCTGTGCTAGAGATTTCGTTTTTTTTTTGGGATACATTGAACGCTACCTTTGATGACTTCTGAAAAGCCAGGATCACTGTTTAGCACCGGTGGATATTTCTTCATAATACCACTGATTTCTTTAAATTCACAGCTGTATGGGTTTGAGAAATGCACCAGTTTAGCGGTTTTACGGTCCTGTACAGTGACTGATCTAGCCCACTCAGCCACTCTAGCCTGTATGTGTGTATGGCAGGCTGGGGCGGTAGCATAGACTGGAGGGAGAGAGTTGTTGTGCGCTGCTCACGCCGTTATTTAAGCCTGTATGTGTGTAATGCAGACTAGAGCGCCAGCACCAGCTTAGAAGCTGCAGGCTATAGAGCACCAATATTTTATGGGCCACATCTGACTACGGTAATTCATTTAGCGTACCAGCTAAGTGGTTAGCTATTGGTTAATATATTGTTGGACACAATAGGGTGTGTAATAGATGTACCTAGAAAGAGGAGTCTCTTTTATTTGCCAATACACAATTTAGGCCCCTATTACTACCTGTAGCTGCCCGTTTGGATTTATTCAGGGTTTTGAGTGGACCAATTGATCTTCACTACTGTAAGTGATTGTTTATCTCGATAGCTTTTTATTGGCTGTCCAGACACTACCTCTAGTCAAGGGAACGTGTCCTTATTATTTTGGGTGACTGTCTGAGTGATCTGTCTCTTTTACACTTCATAACGGGATATTTAGGATATTTAACTAAAAGTTACTTTTTAACCCTGTTACTTTCAGTGACCTG
The DNA here is from genome assembly GCF_905171765.1 of Bufo bufo. Lineage (NCBI taxonomy): Eukaryota > Metazoa > Chordata > Amphibia > Anura > Bufonidae > Bufo > Bufo bufo. The sequence goes on along the minus strand of NC_053397.1, from coordinate 42,949,834 downwards.
CTTTCTGCCTCTGCAGCGTCAATCAGCCAAATCATTTTTCAGTGAGCTTTCCTTGTTGTGCAGCCCTAACCTAAAGCGAATTGTACCTCAAGTTATAAAAGAAAAAAAGTGCAAGATTTTGCCAAATAATCATCTTTCTTAATCTATTATTAAGGTATTTTAGTATTTTAAAGGGAGAGGTAACTGTAGGGTCTGGGGTCTGAATTGAATATAGAAAAACAGCCAACCTCCTAAACAACGGGGCAATTCAGAAAATGCTCAATGATGAAAATCCAAATATACATGTGTATATCTGACATAAAATTGGAATAAACATAGTAATAATATTGTTACATGAACACTGACCCAATAATATTTAACGTATCGGAAGGACGAGGTGCAAAGTGTGCTAAATGAGCCCATTGTAGTCTTAAGACGATGGCAGCATTGAAAGCTCGCCTCATGCAGTATGTATATATTCTAAAATAAATACAATAAAATGATGACCTTAAACAAACGAGTAGTCTGGCAGTACATCCAGGTTTACTGTTAAACTGGTTCTTTGTTTTTCTTTGCTAGAGGCAAAACTTTTTGGATCTGGTGCAAATGCATCTTCTGCCCCATGAATGTCTTGTCATTGATGCAGAACAGTCTGCATCTCAGGATAAACTTCTCGTACATAAACATTCAAGTTGAAAACTGAGACTAAAACTCTGATTGTTAATAACTTTACTAATAAATAATACACATAATATATTAATATACAGAGAGAGTTTCAGCTAAAGTTACTCATATTGTATGATAAAATCTGGAAATGTTTTGTAAAGGATTCAGTAATAAGACAGTACTGAGACAATCATAGTAATAAGACACACTCAAACCTGATAAGCAGTACATAAATTACATAGTTATATAGTTAATACAGTTGAAAAAAGACATAGATTCATCAAGTTAAACCAAGGGATAGGAGGGGATTTGAATTTTAGAAAAGAGGAGTGAGACCCAGACTTCTACACATTTTCATAAGCATTAGGCCTCATGCACACAGCTGTTGAATGGGTCTGCAGTCTGGGAGATACAGTGCATTGCAGGACGCAGGTAGGGATCAGAAGTCCTACTGACTACTGAGTGCTTCCGTGGGTTTACTGTCCGTGCCTCCTCTTCGCAAAAAAGTAGTGCATGCACAATTTTTTGCAGTGCGGACTGTCGGATGCGGATCGCGGACCCTATTCAAGTGAATGTGTGTGCTTTCGCAGACGGTGGCCACACGGTCGGTACCCATACATTGTGGACCGCAATTTGCAGTCCGCAGTACAGGCCCGGCCAGCATATGTTCGTGTGCATGAGGCTTTAATGTAATTTTCTTCAGTAAGGAAGCATTGACGCCTTTGGAGACTGAACTTTTTCTTCTCCAGATGGAGGTAATGCCACCATGTCTTTTGAGGGAATTTTACATGGAACAGCTCTTCACTATGTTTTTTGTACGGCCCAGTTACTATAGGGGCACATGGTTGTGGTAATTGCCACAGTAACTACAGTACACTATGAGTGCATGTTACTACTTTCTTGGCATTATTATTATTGACCTCAACAACTGTATGGGCACTTCCATTAAGATACAGTATCTGCAAAGTGGCAAAACTGTACAGGTGCAGCATGGGTTTCTATTCATGTCTTGCTAAATCCTATACTACTGCAATGATACTATAATGTAACCATTATACAGAGGTATTTCCCAAGGAAAAGAATTGGCATTGCCAATAAGTCTCTATATCCTGGAGTACTTCCAGTAAGTCTCTATATAGGACTGGGCTCTTTTAATACTGAAATATCACTTTTTTATAAATATATTGCCAAATATCTTTTATTATTTATAATGGTTTGTTTGGTCTGGGGAGAAATCATTAGATTAAATAAAATGTCCACCATCTTATTAGTACTCACAGAACCTGTCCTAATCACACAGGGGCTATCTGGCTTTCACTGTGTTGAAGAGACATAACTGGAGCTCCAAGGGAGCTTTGCACTTGGGATTGCTGTGTTGAGACTCTTAAATGAGGCTCCACAGTGTTTTTGAAGCTGGTCTCCTAAAGATCAGCTGTTGTTTTGTTTGAGTAGTCTCCAAGGCATTGCTCCCGGTTAGCCAAAATCCTAATCCACACTGATGAGGGGCAACACCCTGAAACTGCTGTCTGTGGATGGATAACTGGCATAGGTCTTCCCCTGTCACATCCTTAAGGCTTGTAAAAGAGCTGGATCCTGACTTGGGAGCCACTTACTCAGTGGTGGGATTCAAATTTTTGAGAACAGGTTCCCTACTCAACGGCAAATACGCGGCATCACAACACATGTTTACCTATACATACACCATATATATGCAACACACATACACATAAATACACCATATACATGGTACACATACATAAATACACCATGTATACACTACACACACATACCACAAAACTTTTAAAAAGCCTAAGGAGCCAAACTATCAGTGTTGCGTGAAGTTTTTTTTACAGCGCTGGCACACACCTCTGACTCCTTTCCAATGTCTATCTGTACATGTCCCAACCATGCTTAGTCTCCATTGTGCCCCACACACAGTACATAGTTATGCCAGATCTGGGATGGTTGGAAGGTATGCATACATAAACAGACTATATAGACACTACACTCACATAATCACATATACAATATACACCATACAGTATATAAATGGCCCCTGGGCTACACTTACAGTAGATTCACCTACTCCATATACATTTTATACACATTTGTACCTAGCACTAATGACATATTTGAATACACATTATATTCTGTGCTATCCAGAATACAGCACCACATACCTCTTACATCAAGTGACTTCTCCTCTGATGCAGACCTTCTCTTTTTTCATCTTCTCATTTGAGAGCAGACCGCCATGAGGATTTTTCACCCATCTCTTTATCTCTGCAGTTTGACAAAAGACATCTTAGGTTCCTACTTTTCCATCATCCTCCTACCTTCTTAACAACTCACCTGCCACCTTCAATAATAATACTAATAATGTGCACTAGTTCAAAAATGCTCCCGTTCTGTGTGCCAGGACAAAAAATTCCCTCAGTGCCCCCAGTTGAGCTAATGTCCCCATAGTGCCCCCATAATGTGTGCAAGTATAAAACACCCCTATATAATGCCCCTGGTAAATTCTCACATAGTGCTCCTCTCCTCTTCTCCATAGTGCCCCCATAATGTGCCAGTATAAGATTCCCCCATAGTTTCCCCCAGAATGTGCTAGTATAAATGCCCCATCTTAGTGCCCCCATAGTGTGCCTATATAATATGCCCCATAGTGTTCTTCCTTCCCTCCAACACCATAGTGTCCCCATAATGTGCCAGTATAAGATGCCCCCATAGTGTTTCCTATGTGCTAGCACTGCCCCCAGTAGATGCGCCCCATGTGCCAGCAATGCCCCCAGTATATGCCCCCATAGTGTCCTCATGTGCCAGCAATGTCCCCAGTAGATGCCCCCCATAGTGTCCCCAATGATGTGCCAGTAGATGCCCCCATAGTGTCCCCATGTGCTAGCAAAGTCCCAGTAGATGCCCCCATAGTGTCCCCATGTGCTAGCAATGTCCCCAGTAGATGCCCCCATAGTGTCCCAATGTGCCAGCAATGCCCCCAGTAGATGTCCCCATAGTGTCCCCATGTGCCAGCAATGCCCCCAGTAGATGCCCCCATAGTGTCCACATGTGCCAGCAATATCCCCAGTAGATGCCCCCATAGTGTCCACATGTGCCAGCAATGTCCCCAGTAGATGCCTCCCATAGTGTCCCCAATGATGTGCCAGTAGATGCCCCAATAGTGTCCCCATTTGCTAGCAATGTCCCCAGTAGATGCCCCCATAGTGTCTCCATGTGCCAGCAATGCCCCAGTAGATGCCCCCCATATTGTCCACATGTGCCAGCAATGTCCCCAGTAGATGCCCCCCATAGTGTCCACAATGATGTACCAGTAGATGCCCCATAGTGTCCCCATGTGCTAGCAATGTCCCCAGTAGATGCCCCCATGGTGTCCACATGTGCCAGCAATGCCCCCAGAAGATGCCCCCATAGTGTCCACATGTGCCAGTAATGTCCCCAGTAGATGCCCCCCATAGTGTCCCCAATGATGTGCCAGTAGATGCCCCCATAGTGTCCCCATGTGCTAGCAATGTCCCCAGTAGATGCCCCCATAGTGTCCCATGTGCCAGCAATTCCCCCAGTAGATGCCCCCCATAGTGTCCCCCATGTGCCAGCAATGCCCCCAGTAGATGCCCCCATAGTGTCCCCTTTGTGCCAGCGATGCCCCCAGTAGATGCTCCCATAGTGTCCCCCATATACCAGCAATGCCCCCAGTATATACCCCCATAGTGTCCCCCATGTGTTAGCCATGCAGCCAGTAGATACCCCCATAGTGTTGCATATGTGCAAACAATGTCCCTAGTTTCGCCACAGAAAAGCAAAAAAAAAACCACTTACCTCCACCCAGTCAGCGATGTGATGCAGGCCTCTTCCGGTCTGTCTCCCTGATTACGTCATCGCGCCGCCTTATGCCAGCAGCCTATCAGAGGAAAAGGGAAGGGAGACGCCTCTCCCTTGCCCTGCTGCAGTGTTCATCTGCATCGCAGTCCTGAGGATGTTGATAAAGATGAATGTAAGTAGATGAGCGCTTCCACAATGCAAGCGCTCATCTCCAGCCGCACCGGATCGGGATTCAGCCGGTTCTCCGATCTGGCTGTAATTTTAACAACCGGATTTGTAGAACCGAAGCGAACCGGCTGAATCCCATGCCTGCACTTACTATGGTGGATCTGGCATTCTCTATAATAGGGACACCCCTTCCTTTGAGGGATATCTGGCTTTCACTGTGTTGAAGACCCATAACTGGGGCTCCACGGTTATTTTGCATCTTATTAGAGATTAGCAAATTTCTCAAAAATTCAATTTGGTCGCTTTGCCGAATTTTCCAAAGAGATTCGATCCGAATTTATTTGTGGCGAATCTCGTTAAAAAACAACTATTTCCTGAGCTGGCAGCAGCATAAGGAGACAAAGGGTGGCTTAGTGACAGAGAGGGGGAGATGGCAGCAGCATGAGGAGAGCACAGAGTGGCCCAGTGACAGAGTGTTGAGGTGGAAGCAGCATGAGGAGCCACAGAGGGTGAGCTGGAAGCAGCTTGGGGAGACCATAGAGTGGTGAGGTGGCAAAAGCATGAGTAGACCACAGAGTGGTGAGGCAGCAGCAGCATAAGGAGACCACATAGTAGGTAGGTGGCAGCAGCATGAGGAGACCACAGAGTAGCCCATTAACAGACAAGTGATCTGGCAGCAGCATGAGGAGACCTCAAAGTGATGAGGTGGCAGCAGCATGAGACCACAGAGTGGCCCAGTGACAGAGTGTTGAGGTGGCAGCAGCATGAGTAGTAAAGAGTGGCCCAATGACAGAGTGGGTAGGTGGCAGCAGCATGAGGAGACCACAGAGTGGTGAGGTGGCAGCATGAGGAAACCACAGAGTTGCCCAATGACATACTGGTGAGCTGGCAGCAGCATGAGGAGATTACAGAGTGGTGAATTTGCAGCAGCATGAGAAGACCACAGAGTGGCCCAGTGACATAGTAGAGAGGTGACAGCAGCATGAGGAGACCACAGATGGTGAGGTGGCAGCAGTATGAGAAGACCACAGAGTGGCCCAGTGACATAGTGGTGAGCTGGCATCAGCATGAGGAGACCACAGAGTGGCCCAGTGACATAGTGGTGGGCTGACATTTTGTCCAAATAACTTTTCTCAGCCGCCTCGTCTCTGCAAAGGGTGACACACAGTAATACTGCCTCCTACAGTGCCCCCAACCGTGATAATGCTCCCCAAGAGTGCCCCCATTCTTAGAAGAGCCCTCCAGTATTAATAATACCCTCACAGAGCCCCATGTAGAAATAATGCCCCCTATTATTCCTCCAGTGGTAATAAAGCTATCTACAGACCCCTCAGTAGTAATAAGGCCCCCCTTTGAATCTAGAGGAAAAAAGCTGTCTGGTTTGAGAGCTGCACTTATACAAGCAGACAAACAACACAAGTTTGTGAGCGTTTGCGTGTTTGATTGATTTCAAGTGTGTATTTGTATTAAGTGTGTGACTTTAGATCATGTGAGGGAGTATCTGTGAGAGCTGAATTATTTGTGTGTGTTGCATATGTTGAAAGTATGGTTAATAATTCCAATGTGCGAAGGGAGTGGGCTGGGTGAAACCAGAAGTGTTTTTATTGAACATAGAAACATAGAAACATAGAATGTGTCGGCAGATAAGAACCATTTGGCCCATCTAGTCTGCCCAATATATCTGAATACTATGGATAGCCCCTGGCCCTATCTTATATGAAGGATAGCCATATGCCTATCCCATGCACGCTTAAACCCCTTTACTGTATTTGCAGCTACCACTTCTGCAGGAAGGCTATTCCATGCATCCACTACTCTCTCAGTAAAGTAATACTTCCTTATATTACTTTTAAACCTTTGCCCCTCTAATTTAAAACTGTGTCCTCTTGTGGTAGTTTTTCTTCTTTTAAATATGCTCTCCTCCTTTACCGAGTTGATTCCCTTTATGTATTTAAAAGTTTCTATCATCTCCCCTCTGTCTCTTCTTTCTTCCAAGCTATACATGTTAAGGTCCTTTAACCTTTCCTGGTAAGTTTTATCCTGCAATCCATGTACTAGTTTAGTAGCTCTTCTCTGAACTCTCTCTGGAGTAGCTATATCCTTCTGGAGATATGGCCTCCAGTACTGCGCACAATACTCCAAGTGAGGTCTCACCAGTGTTCTGTACAGCGGCATAAGCACTTCACTCTTTCTACTGCTTATACCTCTCCCTATACATCCAAGCATTCTGCTGGCATTTCGTGCTGCCCTATTACATTGTCTTCCCACCTTTAAGTCTTCTGAAATAATTACTCCTAAATCCCTTTCCTCAGATACTGAGGTCAGGACTGTGTCAAATATTCTACTATATTATGCCCTTGAGTTTTTACGCCCCAGGTGCATTATCTTGCACTTATCCACATTAAATTTCAGTTTCCAGAGTTCGGACCATTCTTCTAGTTTTCCTAAATCCTTTTCCATTTGGCGTTTCCCTCCAGGAACATCAACCCTGTTACATATCTTTGTGTCATCAGCAAAAAGACACACCTTCCCATCGAGGCCTTTTGCAATATCACTTATGAAGATATTAAACAAAATTGGTCCCAGTACAGATCCCTGTGGAACCCCACTGGTAACATGACCTTGTTTTGAATGTTCTCCATTGACTACAACCCTCTGTTGTCTGTCACTCAGCCACTGCCTAATCCATTCAACAATATGGGAGTCCATGCTCAATGACTGCAGTTTATTGATAAGTCTTCTATGTGGGACAGTGTCAAAAGCCTTACTAAAATCTAGATATGCGATGTCTACTGCACCTCCACCGTCTATTATTTTAGTCACCCAGTCAAAAAAATCTATAAGATTTGTTTGACATGATCTCCCTGAAGTAAACCCATGTTGTTTTTCATCTTGCAATCCATGGGATTTTAGATGTTCCACAATCCTATTCTTTAATAGGGTTTCCATTAATTTGCCTACTATTGATGTCAGACTCACTGGTCTATAGTTGCTCGATTCCTCCCTACTACCTTTCTTGTGAATGGGCACGACATTTGCCAATTTCCAATCTTCCGGGACGACTCCTGTTACTAATGATTGGTTAAATAAATCTATTAGCGGTTTTGCCAGCTCACCACTAAGCTCTTTTAATAATTTTGGGTGTATCTCATCAGGCCCCTGTGACTTATTTGTCTTCACCTTAGACAGCAAACTTAGAACATCTTCCTCTGTAAAGATACATGCATCAAATGATTTATTAGTCATCCTTTCTAGTGGAGGTCCTCCTTTTTCTTTTGTAAAAACTGAACAGAAGTATTCATTAAGGCAGTCGGCTAGCCCTTTATTCTCTTCTACATACCTTCCGTCCTTTGTTTTTAATTTAGTTATTCCTTGTTTTAATTTCCTTTTTTCATTTATATATCTGAAGAATGTCTTATCCCCTTTTTTCATAGACTGAGCTAGTTTTTCTTCTGCCTGCGCTTTAGAAGTTTTTATAACTTGCTTGGCCTCTCTCTGCCTAATCTTGTAGATTTCCTTATCTTCATTGCTCTGGGTTTTTTATAATTACAAAATGCTAGCTTTTTATTTTTAATGATTTGGGCCACTTCTGCTGAGTACCACAGTGGTCTCTTCCTTTTTTTGCTTTTACTGACAAGTCTAATGCAATTTTCTGTTGCCTTCAATAATGCACCTTTTAAGTAGTCCCATTTCTCCTGGACTCCATGTAATCCGTTCCAGTCTGATAAGGACTCATTTATGACTAATTTCATTTTTGAAAAGTCTGTTTTTCTAAAATCTAAAACTTTTGTTTTTGTGTGGTGGGACTCTTTCACAGTTCTTATATTAAACCACACTGACTGGTGATCACTAGATCCCAAGGTTTCGCCTACAATGACATCATATACCGAATCCCCATTTGTGAATACCAAATCCAAAATGGCCTCCCTCCGGGTTGGCTCCTCAACCACTTGTTGTAGAGATAACCCCAGTAGGGAATTTAGAATATCTGTACTCCTGGTAGAACTTGCTATTTTGGTTTTCCAGTTTATATCTGGAAGACTGAAATCTCCCATAATGATAACTTCTCCTTTCATTGTCATTTTAGCTAAACATTTTCTGCAAGACAACATTACATGACCTTGAGTGTAAAAGGCAGGATGGTAACAGTCTATCCTGTCCCCTAGGAACTAGAGATTTGTATTTTAAAGTTCTTATGTTATTAGAAACTGTGCTTGTATTCAGGCTTTAAACACTCTGCTGCCATCTACTGGTTATTTAAAGTAATGTCGTGAATTTGTCTTTTCTAATTATTCCAGCCAGTCTCCTGTGATTGTTGAAGCTGGAAAGGTTATCTATATTAGTTTATTTTTATGGGGTGCCTAGTTTTTTACATACCTTACATGTGCATTGCTGAGTGGCTGTGCCTGACTTTATTGTACTCTCTACCAAGTCAGAGCAGTGTAGTCTAGTTTGTACACTGTGACTTGCTTTTGCTGCCAGGTTTCTTTAATAGCAGCTCAGAGTATACTGTAATTACATTTCATTTCTTTATTTTTTTTCTCTTCCTTCTCCAGGGTGTTGCATAGGTAAGTAATTAGAGTGTGGCTACTGGCTAGCTAATTAGGAGAAGTTAAATAGCCATCTTGAGGGCATCTCATTCCTTTGAATTCAGAGGAAAAAAAGCAGTCTGGTTTGAAAGCTGCACTTATACAAGCAGACAAAGTTTGCGAGCATTAGTGTGTTTGATTTCAAAGTGTGTGTTTGTATTTAGGCTACTTTCACACTGGCACTTTGGCTTTCCGTTTGTGAGATCCGTTCAGGGCTCTCACAAGCGGTCCAAAACGGATCAGTTTTGCCCTAATTCATTCTGAATGGAAAAGGATCCGCTCAGAATGCATCAGTTTGTCTCCGGTCAGTCCCCATTCCGCTTTGGTGGCGGACACCAAAACTCTGCTTGCAGCGATTTGGTGTCCGTCTGATGAAACTGAGCCAAACAGATCCATTCTGACACACAATGTAAGTCAATGGGGACGGATCCGTTTTCTATGACACAATCTGGAACAATGGAAAACGGATCTGTCCTCTATTAACTTTCAATGGTGTTCAAGACAGATCCGTCTTGGCTATGTGCAGCGTACTCAAGTTGTGTGCAATAGGTGTTTCTGGGTGATGTAGTGCAATATACACTAACCTGGTACGGCTGACTCTCTGCAAGGGCAGGTATAGGTAGAAATAGTTCGTGACGCCAGTGCCAAGTAAACGGTGGCACGCCGTTTGCGGATGCAGGAATAAATTGAGGAAACGTAGGATTAAAACAGAACTCCAACTTTAGTAGTTTTCCAAGCAGAGACAATATTGGAATCGCAGTTCCTTGGCATACAGTCGATTTTGCAATTCGGTCGATGCAGGCAATTCAGTTACAGCAGGGTAATTACAGAGTGTTGAACACAGGACTTGCAGCACAGGAGCTTGCACTCTAATTCTGTCTGATCCTGGAATATAGCATATCTTCACCAAGGCCCATTAACCTATTTCTGGCTTTATATCCTTGGCTATAGCTTTTATAAGTACCTCCTCTGTCTTTCTGAGTACCTCTTGCTTTCCTGATCTTTGCTTCTGTCTCTCTCAGCTTCTGGACACTTCCTCAGGCTCTAGAAACTTCTGAGCTGTGGTCTAGACTGGCCTTTGCTTCCCTGTCTGGGCCTTATATAAACTAGGGCTCTCTAGCTCCCTCTAGCGACTAGAAGCTGGAATGACACCCCTGCAGGCCTGTACATGCAAGTTTCACAGTAACAGGGAAATACATAACATTACATTACATGACATTTTATAAAACTGACATATACCAACTTCTCCATAGTTAAGGAGGGACGACAGCACACCAAGTGACACTTTGGTAGTGACGGGTATTACAGTTCCCGTACACTACATACCCCACTGCTTTAAGCTGAGTACGACCTCGTACTCCATCATGGGTCGCCCAACTGGAATCTCTACCTGAAATAGAAAATAGAGACATGCAGGCATACATACATGTAATTCATCTGCATTTACATTTACATCAGGTCCAATTGGCAAAAGTGAAGGGTAGTGACAAGGGGCGTCGTTCTCTTCTCTCAGGATAGTGAATGGAACGGGGGCGCTGACCTGGCACAGCGTAACATTATAACCAGGATAGTCCATGACAATGAATAAGTCCATGATAGAACAGCAAAATGGATAAAACAGTATAAAAGTTCTTGGAGGCTCAAAGAACAAACATGAGTCCGTACCCAGGTTATTTCTTATTAATCACAGAGGCTCTCATGCGGTGGAGTCCATCTCTGGGCACATTACTTTTAAAAGAGTAAGAATCTCAGAGGCTCAGGTACTTTTGAGTCTGTCTCCGGGCACGGTTCCTTAGTATGAAGTTGCACAATAAAAGGACAGCAAAATAACGGAACTACCCAGGAGTTTCCCGTGGGTGTATCACAGGCAAGGGCTCACGTGGAGGAGTCCATTCTTGCGCACAAATGTCAAGTAAAGTATTGCCCGTGGCAACTGTTTGGGAGGAGACACCACCAGAATAATCAAAGTCTCCTAAACGGACTGGTGGGCGTCCCCTGGTCATCCGGGTAGACCTTCTCAAAACAGGGGTCTCCTCTTCCCTTAGCAACGAGGTAGGAGGGAGAGGAGCAACAGGAGGGTCTCCATCCGTGAGACCTTGGTCAGGAACAGCTGGAACAACAGGAACAACTGGAACAACAATATCAACGAGAGGGGGTACTGGATCCGGAGCATCTTGAACCGGCTCTTCTGGAGGTGAAGCTACAGTAGGTGCCGGAGCAGGCACCAGCAAGTTCAACCAAGGTGTCAGAAGCCAATGCATGGGATCAGCGTCATACCTCAGATTACGAACAGCCTGCATAGGATCCTCGGGCTGTATTGCTGACTCTGCCACAGGATATTCAGATCCAGAACTCTCTGCACTAGGTTCTGGTGTCCGGCAGAGCTTCAACCGGTTTCGGTGTACAATTTGGGATCCCTTGTCTTCCCGGGTGATCTCATAAGTGTGAGTTCCAACATTTGGGATTGCAGTGACAACATAGGGACTTCGCTCCCACTTACTGTCCAATTTACTGGTACGGCGGTTATTCTTTAACCATACCACAGCCCCTATTGTCAAGGGTTCTGCATGGGCTGCTTGATCATAGTCTCTCTGCTGTCGGTCCCTTGCATAGTCCATACGTTCCTGAACAATGGCGTTGGCTGTATTCAATCGCCTTTGATGTTCAGCAACCCAGTCGGTGTTAGGTAATGGGTTAATGCAATCAGGTACGTGTATGTCCAATGAATGATCAGCAGGCAATGTCCCTTGGCGCCCAAACATCAAGTAAAAAGGGGTATACCCGGTGGAACAATGTATGGTATGATTGTATGTGAACATGAGCTGTGGCAACAGACTGGGCCAATCTCCTCTGTTTTCAGGAGGCACGGCCCTCAGCATCTCTATCAAGGTCTGATTCATTTTTTCACATAATCCGTTACCTTGAGGATGGTAGGCCGTCGTCCGGATCTTCTTACAGTTGTGTAAGCGGCACAGTTCATGGAACAGATGGGACTCAAAAGCAGGTCCTTGATCGGTGAGGATCTTTTCTGGACATCCATAGGGCAGGAGGAAGTGCTTCCAGAACATTTCGGCTGTAGTCTTGGCTGTTTGGTCTCTCACAGGCACTGCTACAACAAACTTTGTGAAATGATCAATAATAGTCATGGCATAAGCATACCCTGAGCGACTAGGCTCCAGTTTTACATGGTCGATGGCGACAAGTTCAAGAGGACGGGTACTTACAATGGGTCTCAGTGGTGCCCTCTGATCATGGTGCTCACTTCGTTTCAAGGCACAGGCTACACACTCTCGACACCACTTCTCCATGTCTTCTCTCATGCCTACCCAGTAAAACCGCTGGCGGATAGTAGCTTCAGTCTTTTGGACCCCAAAGTGACCGGATTGATTGTGGTACATCTCCAACACCATACCTGCATCTCGTCGGGGTATGAGAATCTGGTGCACTCTCTCGTTGGACACTGGGTCTAGGCTTCTCCGTAGCAATAGGCCCTTTTGTATGAAGAGTTGATGGCGCTGTCTCCACAGTTTGATGAGCTCAGGATCTGCACTCTTCCGCCGAATCCTCTCAGGGGCTCTGCCACTAGTAATGAAGTCCAACAACTCACCCAGCACTCTACTTTCAGACTGTAGTTTCACCCACCTTTCTTCTTTAGGATCAGGCCTACTGGAGGGTGAAGGAACTGCAGCTCTGTTATTGGTAGCTCGAGCCTGATCCTGTTGAGCAAATTTGTTATAGAAAGCCGGCATCTCTACATCTTCCCAAGCATCTCGCACATCATCAGGAGCTGTCTCTGTGGGAAGCCTGGATAAAGCATCAGCGTTATCATTAGTACGTCCAGCACGATACTTTACAGAGAAATTATAGTTGGCAAGGCGAGAGGCCCATCTCTGCTCCAAGGCCCCCAATTTAGCTGTATTTAGATGCGCCAGAGGGTTATTGTCAGTGAATGCAATGAACGGGGTGGCGGCTAGATAATCCTTGAATTTTTCTGTCACCGCCCACACTAATGCCAGGAACTCTAGTTTGAAGGAACTATAATTCTGGTCATTTTTCTCAGCTCCTTTCAGGGAGCGGCTTGCATATGCTATCACTCTCTCTTTTCCCTCTTGGATCTGGGCTAACACAGCTCCCAGGCCTCGCTTGCTAGCATCAGTATAGAGATGGAAGGGCTTGCTATAATCTGGATAACCTAACACTGGAGGCTCGGTCAGTTTCTTTTTTAGCAATTGGAACGCTATCTCTCTTTTCTCATTCCACTCAATGGGCACAGGAGTTCTAGGACTCTTTTTGGGTTGCCCCCTCAAGAGTTCCTGGATAGGATCAGCTATTTGAGCAAAATGGGGGATAAAACGTCTATAGTAGCCGGCAAAACCCAGGAAACTCCTCACCTCTTTGACAGTAGTAGGAACCGGCCAATTACAGACAGCTGCCAATTTATCAGGGTCAGGTTGCACTCCCTCTCCGCTTACTATATGCCCCAGGTATCTTACTGCAGGTTTGAGCAGGTGACACTTGGATGGCTTTACTTTCAAGCCATATTTGATAAGGATTTCAAATACTTCTGCCAAATGTTTCAGATGGTCCTCATATGTTTTTGAGTACACAATGACGTCATCTAGATACAGCAGCACTGTTTCGAAGTTTTTGTGACCCAAACACCGCTCCATTAGTCTCTGGAAAGTTCCTGGGGCATTACATAGCCCGAACGGCATACAATTGAATTCGAACAGGCCCATGGGAGTAGTGAAGGCAGTCTTTTCTCTATCTGCAGGGGCCATGGGTACTTGCCAGTAGCCACTGGTCAAGTCCAATGTGGAGAAATAGGCAGAGGAGCCCAGAGCAGTTAGTGACTCCTCAATGCGGGGCAGTGGGTATGCATCTTTGTGGGTTATTTGATTAATTTTCCTATAATCCACACAGAAACGGATACTACCGTCCTTCTTCTTTACAAGAACCAGGGGTGCAGCCCACGGACTACGGCTGTCCCGGATCACATTAGAGTCTTTCATTTCTTGGATCATTTCCTTTACAGTCTGATATGAAGTAGGTGGTAAGGGTCTGTATCTCTCCTTGATAGGAGGATGAGAGCCAGTAGGTATGGTGTGTTGTATGACACTAACCTCTCCATAGTCAGTAGCATGCTTACTGAAGGCCTGGTGGTGCTCCTTGACAAGCTGTAGAATCCCTTCTTGTTGATGTTGGGGGGTAGTCTCGTCCCCTACATGGAGCTCTTCCCACCAGGGCACTTGTGGCTGGGTCACCGGCGAACATCTGCTGTCTGCAGCTGGCGGCTTTTCTGTCACTGGAAGACGAATGATGTCTTGGAAGGACACCTGGGACAGCTGGGCAACAGGGCAATGCTTAGTAAGCGCAACAGGATGATTACTCAGATTAATCAGACGGACAGGTACTTTACCTTGGGAGACGTTCACCAGGCACTTGGCAGCTCTCACATAAGGATAATCCTCCATCTGGAGTGGTTCCACCAGGGCTGGATAATCTCGGCCTTCGACTCCCAGGACAGCACGACACCACAAAAGAGTTTGAGAATTAGGAGGCAAAGTCACAGGCTTAATATCACGGATCCTGGCAGTACAAATTTCTCCTTTCCCATTAGCAAACCTCTGCTGGGCACTTAACACAGTAATAGTCTTTTGAATCACCCTCCTGGATGCAGAGGAAGCAGTGGGCAAAGTCTGATGTAATACAGCAAGTATTTCTGAATAACAGTTTTTGAAAACATTGGTGCCTAGAATGACAGGATGTCCTCCTCTGTCACCGGCCTGTACTACGATCACTCCCTGTTGAGGCAGGGTTACTTCTCCCACCTGCAGGGTGGGTTCCCAGTATCCATGAACCTTTACTGGTTTGCCATTGCTGGCGATAATTTCCACCCAGGATTCAGGCGGTTGGGTCAACTGATTGGTGTCCCAGAACTTTTCAAATGCAGGCAGCTGAATAGTAGTGACCTGAGACCCAGTATCTAATAGGGCTTCAAAGGGGACCCCGTTGATCTCTATATTGATTTTAGGATGGGATCCTACATAACGTGGCATCCAATTTGGATCCTCTGGACCTAGTGTTCTACCTCCCGAGGGTTGGTCCTCAGCCTCAGGGGTTGCCCGTTTAACTGCCAGCACGTGGATTCTGTGTGTCCCAGCTTTTTGCAGTATGTACACACGGGCTTCTTGCGACCTCTATTACGCCTCCCAGGATCCCTGGGGTGCGTCTCTTGGTATTGAGGTGGGAACGGCCTAGGAGGGGACAGGAATTCTTCATCTAGCATTATGGGTTTTTCCCATTCCTCTATTTTTCTGCACACTTTCTCTAAACTTTTAGTGAGGTGATTTACTTGCTCTGTCAGCATGGCAATAGTATCGGTAGCTGACACTTGAACAGCTTGGCCGGCCTCAGCTCGGTTAGTGACAAGCGGTTTTGGCCTGCAGGCTGATGACTCAGGTGGGGTGCTCAACTCCGGAGATACTGCTGACCCCAGAATTTTTATAGCCAGTTCTTTAAAGTCCAGAAAGGTACTGTTAGGGTGCTGGGCGGACAGCATCTTTAACTGGGTCCTTATTTGTTCACTAGACACCCCGTTGATAAATTGTTCCCTCAGGGTCTGGTCCTGGTTATCAGCCTCCTTGGGATCTATCTGAATTACAGCCCCTAAAGCCTCCTGAAGTGATAGGGCATAGTCACGGAGGGACTCACCGGACTTCTGTTTCTTGCCAAAGAAGTGCATCTTTATCTCTGAGGCAGTCCTAGTTTCAAAAGTGGCCCTGAGGCGGGTGAATATCTGTTCTAGAGTACTCCGCTCAGTAGCAGGCCAGGATAATACCTCCCTGCGGGCAGCTCCCACAAGCTGCGCTAGCAGGATTTCTATTTGCTGGTCGGCATTTATAGGGTACAATCGGAATAGTGCCAGCAACTTTTCTTTAAAGTCCCTTAGGGTATGGGTCTCTCCCCTGTAGCGAGGGAACCATGGGGCCCCGAAATAGTAAGGCATGGTAAAGGGCATCATGCTGGGGGCTGTAGGATGATTAGGAGCCGCAAGCTCTCCCGGGGCCGGCTGCTCAGGCACTCCTGGCTCTGACATGGTAGTCTATTGAGAGGTGGCCGCTGGCGACTAAAGGGGCCGGAACAATCCCCTTCCCTCCGGTTACAAGTGCTTACCGGTATCGCTGGTCTTGCGCAGGCCAAGTCTCGCGAGGTTCCGGACGTCCTGAGACCGCGGTGACGCAGGAGAAGCAGGGCCGCGGCGGTGCGATGATGAAGAGGGGCGGGACTCTCTGTGTCTTTGCAGGGATCCGCCCACGAATGTCCTCAGCGGCGCGGGAAACTTTACTCCAGGCAGCCGGTGGCCATCTTTAGCAAAACGCTGTCCATTCACTGACAGCAAGCAGGATTGTAAAAAGTCCACAAAACCACACTCCAATGCGGCGATTTTCTTCCTCTGGGTAGCGCAACACTGCACAGCGCTTTTTAGAGGTTTTTGGTACACTTTGGGTATGATTTTCAGTCCACAAAGTCCACTTGAATAAAACAGGCAAATTGTCACTTTGGTCACAGGGCAACTGTATAAGGCACAAAGTTCACGCTTCTTGCACTAGAAAGCGTGCGTATCCTGTTCGTGACGCCAAAAGAGAGGTGCAGCGTACTCAAGTTGTGTGCAATAGGTGTTTCTGGGTGATGTAGTGCAATATACACTAACCTGGTACGGCTGACTCTCTGCAAGGGCAGGTATAGGTAGAAATAGTTTGTGACGCCAGTGCCAAGTAAACGGTGGCACGCCGTTTGCGGATGCAGGAATAAATTGAGGAAACGTAGGATTAAAACAGAACTCCAACTTTAGTAGTTTTCCAAGCAGAGACAATATTGGAATCGCAGTTCCTTGGCATACAGTCGATTTTGCAATTCGGTCGATGCAGGCAATTCAGTTACAGCAGGGTAATTACAGAGTGTTGAACACAGGACTTGCAGCACAGGAGCTTGCACTCTAATTCTGTCTGATCCTGGAATATAGCATATCTTCATTAAGGCCCATTAACCTATTTCTGGCTTTATATCCTTGGCTATAGCTTTTATAAGTACCTCCTCTGTCTTTCTGAGTACCTCTTGCTTTCCTGATCTTTGCTTCTGTCTCTCTCAGCTTCTGGACACTTCCTCAGGCTCTAGAAACTTCTGAGCTGTGGTCTAGACTGGCCTTTGCTTCCCTGTCTGGGCCTTATATAAACTAGGGCTCTCTAGCTCCCTCTAGCGACTAGAAGCTGGAATGACACCCCTGCAGGCCTGTACATGCAAGTTTCACAGTAACAGGGAAATACATAACATTACATTACATGACATTTTATAAAACTGACATATACCAACTTCTCCATAGTTAAGGAGGGACGACAGCACACCAAGTGACACTTTGGTAGTGACGGGTATTACAGTTCCCGTACACTACATATGTTAAAGAGGACCTTTCATCTGTTTAACCCTAGTCTAATTAGGGTCTTACCTTATAGGGCGGCCCCCACTGAAGTCATTGCACTTTTTTTTTTTTTCAAAGAATTAGCTCCTCTCTGGCTATGAGCGGTGCACTCTGATTGGATGCGCTCACAGCCAGGGAGAAGAGAACCGCTCCAGTCTCCGCCTAGTATAACCAAGTCGGCTAATTAGACTATGAGGCGCCGAAATCAATGGGGGACATCAGCGGACAAACGGGGGCTCTTTGAAAAAAACAAAACCGTGCAATGACATCAGTAGGGGCCGCCCAATAAGTTAAGACCCTAATTAGACTAGGGTTAAACAGAGGAAAGGTCCTCTTTGTAAACGGATGCAGACTTTTGTATTATCTGAACGGATCAATCTGTGCAGATACATGACGGATCCGCACCAAACACTAGTGTGAAAGTAGCCTAAGTGTGTGACTTTAGATTACGTGACTTGAGATTCAAGGACTTTAGGAGGGGACTACAGTAAGTTAGATTCTTATCACTGCACTATATTGTATTTTTTCTCTTTTCTTGCGTAATCCCCATTTAGTATGTGTTCCATTATTGACAGCGCAGTTTTGTCTAATGTACGCAGTCCTGGAACAGCCTGGTGCATATCTTTGTTCAAAATGTGGGCAAATTGCCGTTTGGAATCGCACATTGTGTATCTAACTGGGCAAGTTTCAACACTGAGAAGCGTTGACAATATGGAAAAGAGTTTGCTGCTCATTGAGCAAGCACTCTATGGGGTATATGTGGGGCAGGCTGGCAGCAAGAAGGCTCAGGAAAGTGAGGCAGCTAGCTGGATAACAGTTAGAAAGCGGGGTAGAGGGAAGAGTGCCAGGGAGGCTAGCCCTGATCTGACACACCCCAACAAGTTTGCAAGCTTGGCAGATGAGGGGGATGTCAGCTCCATTAAGCAGGACCCTTCCTCTGCCAGTTAGGGGAATGTCAGCTCCATTAAGCAGGGGATCAGGAGAGCAGGGCAGGCCAGACAGGTGGTGATAGTGGGAGACTTAATTATTAGGGGTGCAGATAGGGCGATCTGTCACAAAGACAGGGATCACCGAACAGTGTGTTGTCTTCCTGGCACTCGACACATCACGGATCGGGTTGACAGATTACTGGGAGGGGCTGGAGAAGATCCAGCAGTCATGGTCCATATTGTACCGCAGCCCCTGAAGAAGCTAACTGCGAAACCCGGGTCGGGCATTTTTATGTGCGTGCTAAAAACTTTGAGTTTGTGAGTATAATAAAACCCTGTTACCTTTAAGATATCGAGGGTATTGCACCATCTCTTCTGTTTCTTTGTGAATATATTTTGACCCGGTGTTGGAATCAGCGGTCGGTGGCTCATGACGGGATCTGAGTACCAGCAGGAGGTGTATAACAGCTTCCCTGTATGAGAAATACGTACCTGTGACTGTTGCTTCTGAAAGCTGGATGCGATTTCAGTCCCCCATCTCTATAGGATTCTATTTGAACTACTGACATACATCACTGACACATAG
The DNA here is from genome assembly GCF_905171765.1 of Bufo bufo. Classification (NCBI taxonomy): domain Eukaryota; kingdom Metazoa; phylum Chordata; class Amphibia; order Anura; family Bufonidae; genus Bufo; species Bufo bufo. The sequence continues at coordinate 42,930,601 of NC_053397.1, read as the reverse complement.
CGCGGTTCCCGCACCCACTGTTTTACTTTGTCATTGAGGAGACTATACCTACTCCATTAAGGGCACCGCTGCTTTTGTCCTAACTTTTCACACCAAATACTGTTTATATGGTCCATATCGGAACCAATGACAAAGTTAGAGGTAGGTGGAGCGTCCTTAAAAATGATTTTAGGGATTTAGGTAACAAGCTTAGGGCAAGGACTTCAAAGATAGTGTTTTCTGAAATACTGCCTGTACCACGAGCCACACAAGAAAAGCAGCAGGAGATTAGGGAGGTTAACAAGTGGCTCAAGAACTGGTGTAGGAAGGAGGGGTTTGAGTTCCTGGAGAACTGGGCCAACTTCTCTGTCAGCTACAGGCTCTATCGTAGGGACGGGCTGCACCTGAATGGGGAAGGGGCAGCTGTGTTGGGGGAAAAGATGGCTAGAAGGTTGGAGAAGTGTTTAAACTAGGGACTGAGGGGAGGGTAATAACATTATAGGATGGTAAGATAGTGCAGATAACAGTTCGAAAGGAAAGGTGTAGGGTAAAAAGTATACATAAACCTCTTAATTGTATGTACAGTCGTGGCCAAAAGTTTTGAGAATTACATAAATATTGGAAATTGGAAAAGTTGCTGCTTAAGTTTTTATAATAGCAATTTGCATATACTCCAGAATGTTATGAAGAGTGATCAGATGAATTGCATAGTCCTTCTTTGCCATGAAAATTAACTTAATCCCAAAAAAAAATTTCCACAGCATTTTCAGGAAAGAGGTTCAATTCTTGTTAAGAAGGCTTCAGGGCGTCCAAGAAAGTCCAGCAAGCACCAGGATCGTCTCCTAAAGAGGATTCAGCTGCGGGATCGGAGTGCCACCAGTGCAGAGCTTGCTCAGGAATGGCAGCAGGCAGGTGTGAGCGCATCTGCACGCACAGTGAGGTGAAGACTTTTGGAAGATGGCCTGGTGTGAAGAAGGCCAGCAAAGAAGCCACTTCTCTCCAAAAAAAACATCAGGGACAGATTGATCTTCTGCAGAAAATATGGTGAATGGACTGCTGAGGACTGGGGCAAAGTCATATTCTCCGATGAAGCCTCTTTCCAATTGTTTGGGGCATCAGGAAAAAGGCTTGTCCGGAGAAGAAAAGGTGAGCGCTACCATCAGTCCTGTGTCATGCCAACAGTAAAGCATCCTGAGACCATTCATGTGTGGGGTTGCTTCTCATCCAAGGGAGTGGGCTCACTCACAATTTTGCCCAAAAACACAGCCATGAATAAAGAATGGTACCAAAACACTCTCCAACAGCATCTTCTTCCAACAATCCAACAACAGTTTGGTGAAGAACAATGCATTTTCCAGCACGATAAAAGCCTTTGAAACGTATGTAGTGCGTGTAATTATATTTCACTACATCACAGAAACAACTGAAACAAAGATCTAAAAGCAGTTTAGCAGCAAACTTTGTGAAAACGAATATTTGTGCCATTCTCAAAACTTTTGGCCACGACTGTATACTAATGCCAGAAGCCTGACTAATAAAACTGGGGAACTGGAATTAATAATGTGTGAGGAGGACTATGGCATAGTGGAAATAACTGAGGCATGGCTGGATGATAGCTATGACTGGGCAGGTTACAGTCTGTTTAGAAAGGATCGCCAAAATATATAAGTGAGGGACATGAACATGTGGGGTCACTGTGGGTAAAAATACATGGAGGCAAAAACAATAATAAAAATACTAATAGGAGTTTATTATAAACCACCTAATATACTAGAGTCCACAGAAAATCTGCTACTAAACGAGATAGACAAGGCGGCAGATCATAATGAGGTCGTTATTATGGGAGACTTAAACTACCCAGATATAGACTGGAAAACTGAAACCTGTATATCTCATAAAGGAAACAGGTCTCACGGTGGGGAGTGGGGGAAACCCCCCACCGTACATTGAGGGGAAAATAAGGTAGCAGCTAGGCCTGAAAACAGGGAAAAGAGAGCTGGCAACACACTAAGCATCCCTAAATTCTATCCCTGACCTCCTGACGGTATGAGCCACCATCGATGGTAGGCGGGCTCATACTCTCGAACCTGGGCCCTACTGACCCTAATGGTCCCTGCAATATGACGTCAGAAGGTGGAGACAACCGATTCCTCCATGACACAGAGGAACGGAGTCTCCAACAGGCCTAGCAACAAAGGGGAAGAAAGCAGCCAGCAGTGGATGACACCACAGGTAAGTGTCCAGAGGCAGAAAACACCACTGCCAACAGGACCAACATGGACACCTAACTGACACAGCTGCAACAGGAACCCGAGCTGTCCACGCCGCTACCACTGGATCCTGGAAACGCGCATAGGCCCAAACACACACACCAGGCAGGACCCAGAACAAACACCAAACACAGAATCTAGTAGTAACAACCTGGACTACCATGTGGAATGAACCATGGTGGCAACAGGCCAAGCTGCTTGTAGTTCCCCCTCCGGGGAACTCCAGGGACCCCCTACCTAGAGGTTAGGACAAACAAAGGATATGTCTGGCATCCAGGCTGACCTGAAACACCAAACAGGCCAGACATGAAAAACCAAACCAGACATAACAACAACCCCAAACATAAACCCACACCAAACATGCAACAAGTGGGTAGGGTAACTGAAAAAGACACAAAGGGGTGACATCAGAACATATTAGGTGATATCAATGTCCCATAAGTTGGCCCTCAAGGACTGGGCAGATGGAATAGCACCAGATCCTCAAGACACTGAAGACAATCTGACCTCAGGCTCACAACTCAGAACAATAAAAGCCAAGAGGCCACACCCAGCTCCACCTTGCACACACCTTTACCCCAAACACACCAGAAATGGGAAGTGAAACAGCCTTAAAGGGGAAGTGCACACACATGCATAACAAACAACACGTTGCCACCGGCAAACATCATGCGCAGCAAAAGTGTCACGGCAAACTATCACCAAGCCGTGACAACAGGTTCTTGGCAATAACCAAAGACAATTAACTTTCCCAACTGGTTCAGGACCTGACTAAAGGGACAGCCATACTGGACTTAGTATTAACCAATAGACCTGACAGAACAACAGATGTGCAGGTTGGGGGACTGTGAGAGATGTGTATCTGGTCTGTAGTACACATTTTTGTCCACAAGATGGCCGCAAGCCAGATGTTTGAACCATATGTATGAGAAGGTCAATAAGGGAGGGGGAAGATGGGATTACATTACAGTTTTCAAATCTACCTATGAACTCAGAGTTGAAGTTGCTGAAACCACTCCTATCAGGTTAAGGAGCCAATAGTCTCTTCTTAAGGAACACCCCTTTTGTGATGTCATGTCTGTTATTTAAGTCAATGTAATGTGAATAAAGCTCTCTTCTACCATGGCTCAGGGAAGATGAGAAGATGCTTTAATGAAACCACCTAGTGTGTCTGGTCTCATTATAAAGCAGTATGGTGTACACATACTTATTCTTCTAATTGATTTGGCACCACACAAAGAAGAAGGAGAAGTGCATGAATTGCGCTAACAGGGACACCTGGGAAATAGTGACCATAAAGTAATAACTTTCCAATTGTCATTCAAAAGAGTGTTTCTTCAAGGAGGAACATAAATACCAAACTTCAGAAAAGCTAAATTTAGCCAAGAGAGGCCAAAAATAAAAATACAGCCAATAAATGGGATATTTTTAAAAGCATCCTAAAATCTAATTGTGGGCGGTACATACCTTATGGGAATAAAAGGTTAAGGAACAAGAAAAAAACGATGTGGATAAATATGACTGTAAAGAAAGCAATAAATGACAAAATGAAAGCATTTAAATCACTAAAACAAGAGGGTAGCGAGGAAGCATTGAAAAACTATAAGGAAAAAAAAAAGAATATGTAAAAAACAAATAAAAGCAGCTAAACTAGAGACCGAGAGATTAATTGCCAAAGAGAGCAAAACTAACCCTAAAATGTTCTTCAATTATATAAATGGTAAAAAGTATAAATCTGAAGGTGTCGGCCCTCTACAGAGTGAAAGGGGAGTTGCAGAGAGCGATGAGGAGAAAGTAAAGCTATTAAATATTTTTTCTCTACTGTATTCACTGAGCAAAATAAACTGTCAGATGAAATGCAGAATGTAAAAGTAAATTCCCCATTAAAAGTGCCCTGTCTGACCCAGGAAGAAGTACAGCGGCGTCTTAAAAAGATTAAAATAGACAAATCAGCAGGACCAGATGGCATACACCCCCGTATCCTAAGAGAATTAAGTAATGTCAATGAAAGACCATTATTTCTGATATTTAAGGACTCTATACTGACAGGGAGTGTTCCACATGATTGGTGCATAGCAAATGTGGTGCCAATATTCAAAAAGGGGCAGAAAACAGATCCCGGAAACTATAGGCTGGTAAGTTTAACATCTGTTGTGGGTAAACTGAAGGTTTCCTAAGAGATGCTATCTTGGAGTACCTTAATGAAAATAAGCAAATAACGCCATATCAGCATGGCTTCATGAGGGATCGGTCATGTAAAAGTAATTGAATCAGTTTTTATAAGGAGTTAAGTTCTAGACTTGTCAGCGGCGAATCAATGGATGTCGTATATCTGGACTTCCCCAAAGCATTTGAAACTGTACCGCATGAAAGGATAGTATATAAAATAAGAATGCTTGGACTGGGAGAAAATGTCTGTATGTGGGTAAGAAACTGGCTGAGTGATAGAAAACAGAGAGTGGTTATTAATGGTTCACACTCAGATTGGGTCACTGTCACTAGTGGGGTACCTCAGGGGTCTGTATTGGGCCCTATTCTCTTCAATATATTTATTAATGATCTTGTAGAAGGCTTGCACAGTAAAATAAAAATTTTTGCAGACACTAAACTGTGTAAAGTAATTAACACGGAAGAGGACAGTATACTGCTACAGAGGGATCTGGATAGACTGGAGGCTTGGGCAGACAAATGGCAGATGAGGTTTAAAACTGACAAATGTAAGGTTATGCACATGGGAAGGAATAATGCAAGTCACCATAGATACTTAATGGTAAAACACTGGGTAACACCGACATGGAAAAAGAACTAGGAATTTTAGTGAACAGCAAACTAAGCTGTAGAAACCAGTGTCAGGCAGCTGCTGCCAAGGCCAGTAAGATAATGGGTTGCATCAAAAGGGGCATAGATGCCCGTGATGAGAACATAGTCCTACCACTTTACAAATCACTGGTGAGACCACACATGGAGTACTGTGTACAGTTCCTGTGAACAAGGCAGACATAGCAATGTTGGAGAGGGTTCAGAGGAGGGCAACTAAAGTAATAATTGGAATGGGGGGACTACAGTACCCGGAAAGATTATCAAAATTAGGGTTATTTACTGAGGGGGGATCTAATAACTATGTATAAATATATCAGTGGTCAGTACAGAGATCTCTCCCATCATCTATTTATCCCCAGGACTGTGACGAGGGGACATCCTCTGCGTCTAGGGGAAAGAAGGTTTGTACACAAACATAGAAAAGGATTCTTTACGGTAAGAAAAGTAAGACTATAGAACTCTCACTATGGAGGTGGTGATGGTGAGTTTGCTAAAATAATTCAAGAGGGGCCTGGATGTATTTCGGGAGTGTAATAATATTACAGGCTATAGCTACTAGAGATGGGTCGTTGATCCAGGATGTTATTCTGATTGCCTGATTGGAGTCGGGAAGGAATTTTTTTTCCCCTTAAGTGGGGAAAATTGGCTTCTACCTCAAAGTTGTTTATTTTTGCCTTCCTCTGGATCAACTTACAGGATAACAGGCCGAACTGGATGGACAGAGGGCTTTTTTTTGCCTTATAAACTATGTTACTATGTTACATAGTGCTCTTAGTAGAAATACGGCAGATCTATAAGTCCCTTCTATAGAGCCCCCAGTACTAATAAGAATGCATATAATGTCCCCTGGATTAAAATACCCCTATAATAAAGTTTTCTACTTCCTGTTCTGAAAAACCTACGACTGAAATCTATAGAGAAGGAAAGAAGACAGATTGTTAACAAAGGAAAAAAGATAACCAAGAGTGTGCAGATTATTAGATGATAAGGGTATAATAGAGAATACCATATCAGTAGGAAATTGTAATAACTCATATCAATAAGTGTATTCAATTTTGTGCTGTTTTCCTACATCATTTAGGAAAGAGTATGAGCGAATCAGTTCATAATAAACCAGGTTCGTTATAAATAGAGTTGAGGAAACTTGACTTTTAGCAGGTTTGTGTTCAGGTTCCAGGTTTAAAAGGGTCATTCAATACCATAAACTGCCCCCTCCCCATGTGCGGGCCCCTCAGAGGGAATATATTTACTCTGCTCCCTGCGCCGCTCCTGGTCGCTGCACCGCTGCTGCTTCTCCCCGCGCGCCGCTGAAAACATCCGGTGTCGGGGACAGGGGGGGAGAGCAGCCAATGGCAGACGGGGACGGGGGGCGAGCCTCCCTAGCGTCATCCACGATGTTAGGGAGGCTCGTCCCCGTCCATGCCGCCATTGGCTGCTCCCCCCCAACACCAGATGTTTTCATTGGCGCATGGGGAGAAGCAGCAGAGACTGTGCGGGGACCAGGAGCGGTGCAGGAAGCGGGGTAAGTATATTCCCTGTGAGGGGCCCGGCACATCATAGGGGGGCAGTTTATGGTATTGGTAAACCCTTTAAGTGAATTACATAATAGATTACATTCTCACAGAATCCAAAATGTAATTCAATGCTGGCATGCCAAATGGAATGCCTTTAGAGGCATTCCGTTTTGCATGCCGTCATAATACAAGTGTATGGCCAGCAGAACAGAACCCTCTGAGCCAGCCATACACTTGTATTATGCGGCATGCTGCCATTGAATTATGTGATGGTTTCTGTGAGAACGGAATCCATTAGGTGATTCACTTAAACTCGAACTTGAACCTGCCAAAAGGCAGATTCGTTCAACTCTAGTTATCAAATTACCAAAAATGTGTCTACCAGACGTGCCTGAAGCTTTTCAGCTTTGCTTTGGATGAATGAAGTAAAACAGTACACAGGCCATTTTACTGCACATGTCCGTGGATAAAAGCACAAGGGAAGAAGAATGATACATACATAACCCTAAGAGGAAGTGGGGAAGGGGGGAAGGGGGGGGCTTGCCCTGATTGGCTCCCAGGCTGACAGACAGCCTGGATGAGCCAATTAGTGCTGTAGCTTCTATTCTGTCAGGGACATTGAAAAGAAAGGCTAACATGAATAATTGTGCATAATAGGGAAAGGCAGGGTAAGCTGTCAGCCAGGGAGTGAGGAGCTGAGGCTGGGTTACTGCCTTAATACTGTACCTGCAAGAGTATTTATTTTTTTATATTTAACCACCTCAGGACCGCCGTACGCAGGATTGCGTCTTTGCGGCGGTCCTGTTGTTCTGGGAGGACGCGCCGGTGCGTCCTCTCGCGAGACGCGAGATTTCCTGTGAACGCGCGCACACAGGCGCGCGCGTTCACAGGATCGGAAGGTAAGCGAGTGGATCTCCAGCCTGCCAGCGGCGATCGTTCGCTGGCAGGCTGGAGATGTGATTTTTTTAACCCCTAACAGGTATATTAGACGCTGTTTTGATAACAGCGTCTAATATACCTGCTACCTGGTCCTCTGGTGGTCCCCTTTGTTTGGATCGACCACCAGAGGACACAGGCAGCTCAGTAATATGTTGCACCAAGCACCACTACACTACACCCCCCCCACCCGTCACTTATTAACCCCTTATTAGCCCTTGATCACCCCTGATCACCCCATATAGACTCCCTGATCACCCCCCTGTCATTGATTACCCCCCTGTCATTGATCACCCCCCTGTAAAGCTCCATTCAGATGTCCGCATGATTTTTACGGATCCACTGATAGACTGATCGGATCCGTAAAAATCATACGGACGTCTGAATGCAGCCTTACAGGGGAGTGATAAATGACGGAGGTGATCACCCCATATAGACTCCCTGATCACCCCCCTGTCATTGATCACCCCCCTGTAAAGCTCCATTCAGATGTCCGCATGATTTTTACGGATAGACTGATCGGATCCGTAAAAATCATACGGACGTCTGAATGCAGCCTTACAGGGGAGTGATCAATGACTGTGGTGATCACCCCATATAGACTCCCTGATCACCCCCCTGTCATTGATTACCCCTCTGTCATTGATCACCCCCCTGTAAAGCTCCATTCAGATGTCCGCATGATTTTTACGGATCCACTGATAGACTGATCGGATCCGTAAAAATCATACGGACGTCTGAATGGAGCCTTACAGGGGAGTGATCAATGACTGTGGTGATCACCCCATATAGACTCCCTGATCACCCCCCTGTCATTGATTACCCCCCTGTCATTGATCACCCCCCTGTAAAGCTCCATTCAGATGTCCGCATGATTTTTACGGATCCACTGATAGACTGATCGGATCCGTAAAAATCATACGGACGTCTGAATGCAGCCTTACAGGGGAGTGATCAATGACTGTGGTGATCACCCCATATAGACTCCCTGATCACCCCCCTGTCATTGATTACCCCTCTGTCATTGATCACCCCCCTGTAAAGCTCCATTCAGATGTCCGCATGATTTTTACGGATCCACTGATAGACTGATCGGATCCATAAAAATCATACGGACGTCTGAATGCAGCCTTACAGGGGAGTGATCAATGACTGTGGTGATCACCCCATATAGACTCCCTGATCACCCCCCTGTCATTGATTACCCCTCTGTCATTGATCACCCCCCTGTAAAGCTCCATTCAGATGTCCGCATGATTTTTACGGATCCACTGATAGACTGATCGGATCCGTAAAAATCATACGGACGTCTGAATGCAGCCTTACAGGGGGGTGATCAATGACAGTTGGGTGATCACACCATATAGACTCCCTGATCACCCCCCTGTCATTGATCACCCCCCTTGTCATTGATCACCCCCCTGTCATTGATCCCCCCCCCCCCCTCTGTAAGGCTGCATTCAGTCTTTTTTTTGGCCCAAGTTAGCGGAATTTTTTTTTTTTTCTTACAAAGTCACATATTCCACTAACTTGTGACAAAAAATAAAATCTCACATGAACTCACCATACCCCTCACGGAATCCAAATGCGTAAAATTTTTTAGACATTTATATTCCAGACTTCTTCTCACGCTTTAGGGCCCCTAGAATGCCAGGGCAGTATAAATACCCCACATGTGACCCCATTTCGGAAAGAAGACACCCCCAGGTATTCCGTGAGGGGCATATTGAGTCCATGAAAGATTGAAATTTTTGTCCCAAGTTAGCGGAACGGGAGACTTTGTGAGAAAAAAATAAAAAATATCAATTTCCGCTAACTTGTGCCAAAAAAAAAAAATTTCTATGAACTCGCCATGCCCCTCATTGAATACCTTGGGGTGTCTTCTTTCCAAAATGGGGTCACATGTGGGGTATTTATACTGCCCTGGCATTCTAGGGGCCCCAAAGCGTGAGAAGAAGTCTGGTATCCAAATGTCTAAAAATGCCCTCCTAAAAGGAATTTGGGCCCCTTTGCGCATCTAGGCTGCAAAAAAGTGTCACACATCTGGTATCGCCGTACTCAGGAGAAGTTGGGGAATGTGTTTTGGGGTGTCATTTTACATATACCCATGCTGGGTGAGATAAATATCTTGGTCAAATGCCAACTTTGTATAAAAAAATGGAAAAAGTTGTCTTTTGCCAAGATATTTCTCTCACCCAGCATGGGTATATGTAAAAAGACACCCCAAAACACATTCCCCAACGTCTCCTGAATACGGCGATACCAGATGTGTGACACTTTTTTGCAGCCTAGGTGGGCAAAGGGGCCCACATTCCAAAGAGCACCTTTCGGATTTCACTGGTCATTTACCTACTTACCACACATTAGGGCCCCTGGAAAATGCCAGGGCAGTATAACTACCCCACAAGTGACCCCATTTTGGAAAGAAGACACCCCAAGGTATTCCGTGAGGGGCATGGCGAGTTCCTAGAATTTTTTATTTTTTGTCACAAGTTAGTGGAAAATGATTTTTTTTTTTTTTTTTTTTCATACAAAGTCTCATATTCCACTAACTTGTGACAAAAAATAAAAACTTCCATGAACTCACTATGCCCATCAGCGAATACCCTGGGGTCTCTTCTTTCCAAAATGGGGTCACTTGTGGGGTAGTTATACTGCCCTGGCATTCTAGGGGCCCAAATGTGTGGTAAGGAGTTTGAAATCAAATTCTGTAAAAAATGACGAGTGAAATCCGAAAGGTGCTCTTTGGAATATGGGCCCCTTTGCCCACCTAGGCTGCAAAAAAGTGTCACACATCTGGTATCTCCGTACTCAGGAGAAGGTGGAGAATGTGTTTTGGGGTGTCATTTTACATATACCCATGCTGGGTGAGAGAAATATCTTGGCAAAAGACAACTTTTCCCATTTTTTTATACAAAGTTGGCATTTGACCAAGATATTTATCTCACCCAGCATGGGTATATGTAAAAAGACACCCCAAAACACATTCCCCAACGTCTCCTGAATACGGCGATACCAGATGTGTGACACTTTTTTGCAGCCTAGGTGGGCAAAGGGGCCCACATTCCAAAGAGCACCTTTCGGATTTCACTGGTCATTTACCTACTTACCACACATTAGGGCCCCTGGAAAATGCCAGGGCAGTATAACTACCCCACAAGTGACCCCATTTTGGAAAGAAGACACCCCAAGGTATTCCGTGAGGGGCATGGCGAGTTCCTAGAATTTTTTATTTTTTGTCACAAGTTAGTGGAAAATGATGATTTTTTTTTTTTTTTTTCTTTTTCATACAAAGTCTCATATTCCACTAACTTGTGACAAAAAATAAAAACTTCCATGAACTCACTATGCCCATCAGCGAATACCCTGGGGTCTCTTCTTTCCAAAATGGGGTCACTTGTGGGGTAGTTATACTGCCCTGGCATTCTAGGGGCCCAAATGTGTGGTAAGGAGTTTGAAATCAAATTCTGTAAAAAATGACGAGTGAAATCCGAAAGGTGCTCTTTGGAATATGGGCCCCTTTGCCCACCTAGGCTGCAAAAAAGTGTCACACATCTGGTATCTCCGTACTCAGGAGAAGGTGGAGAATGTGTTTTGGGGTGTCATTTTACATATACCCATGCTGGGTGAGAGAAATATCTTGGCAAAAGACAACTTTTCCCATTTTTTTATACAAAGTTGGCATTTGACCAAGATATTTATCTCACCCAGCATGGGTATATGTAAAAAGACACCCCAAAACACATTCCCCAACGTCTCCTGAAAACGGCGATACCAGATGTGTGACACTTTTTTGCAGCCTAGGTGGGCAAAGGGGCCCACATTCCAAAGAGCACCTTTCGGATTTCACTGGTCATTTACCTACTTACCACACATTAGGGCCCCTGGAAAATGCCAGGGCAGTATAACTACCCCACAAGTGACCCCATTTTGGAAAGAAGACACCCCAAGGTATTCCGTGAGGGGCATGGCGAGTTCCTAGAATTTTTTATTTTTTGTCACAAGTTAGTGGAAAATGATGATTATTTTTTTTATTTTTTTTTTTCATACAAAGTCTCATATTCCACTAACTTGTGACAAAAAATAAAAACTTCCATGAACTCACTATGCCCATCAGCGAATACGCTGGGGTCTCTTCTTTCCAAAATGGGGTCACTTGTGGGGTAGTTATACTGCCCTGGCATTCTAGGGGCCCAAATGTGTGGTAAGGAGTTTGAAATCAAATTCTGTAAAAAATGACGAGTGAAATCCGAAAGGTGCTCTTTGGAATATGGGCCCCTTTGCCCACCTAGGCTGCAAAAAAGTGTCACACATCTGGTATCTCCGTACTCAGGAGAAGGTGGAGAATGTGTTTTGGGGTGTCATTTTACATATACCCATGCTGGGTGAGAGAAATATCTTGGCAAAAGACAACTTTTCCCATTTTTTTATACAAAGTTGGCATTTGACCAAGATATTTATCTCACCCAGCATGGGTATATGTAAAAAGACACCCCAAAACACATTCCCCAACGTCTCCTGAATACGGCGATACCAGATGTGTGACACTTTTTTGCAGCCTAGGTGGGCAAAGGGGCCCACATTCCAAAGAGCACCTTTCGGATTTCACTGGTCATTTACCTACTTACCACACATTAGGGCCCCTGGAAAATGCCAGGGCAGTATAACTACCCCACAAGTGACCCCATTTTGGAAAGAAGACACCCCAAGGTATTCCGTGAGGGGCATGGCGAGTTCCTAGAATTTTTTATTTTTTGTCACAAGTTAGTGGAAAATGATGATTTTTTTTTTTTTTTTTCTTTTTCATACAAAGTCTCATATTCCACTAACTTGTGACAAAAAATAAAAACTTCCATGAACTCACTATGCCCATCAGCGAATACCCTGGGGTCTCTTCTTTCCAAAATGGGGTCACTTGTGGGGTAGTTATACTGCCCTGGCATTCTAGGGGCCCAAATGTGTGGTAAGGAGTTTGAAATCAAATTCTGTAAAAAATGACGAGTGAAATTCGAAAGGTGCTCTTTGGAATGTGGGCCCCTTTGCCCATCTAGGCTGCAAAAAAGTGTCACACATCTGGTATCTCCGTACTCAGGAGAAGGTGGGGAATGTGTTTTGGGGTGTCTTTTTACATATACCCATGCTGGGTGAGAGAAATATCTTGGCAAAAGACAACTTTTCCCATTTTTTTATACAAAGTTTGACATTTGACCAAGATATTTATCTCACCCAGCATGGGTATATGTAAAAAGACACCCCAAAACACATTCCCCAACTTCTACTGAATACGGAGATACCAGATGTGTGACACTTTTTTGCAGCCTAGGTGGGCAAAGGGGCCCACATTCCAAAGAGCACCTTTCGGATTTCACTCGTCATTTTTTACAGAATTTGATTTCAAACTCCTTACCACACATTTGGGCCCCTAGAATGCCAGGGCAGTATAACTACCCCACAAGTGACCCCATTTTGGAAAGAAGAGACCCCAAGGTATTTCGTGATGGGCATAGTGAGTTCATGGAAGTTTTTATTTTTTGTCACAAGTTAGTGGAATATGAGACTTTGTAAGAAAAAAAAAAAAAAAGAAAAAAATCATCATTTTCCGCTAACTTGTGACAAAAAATAAAAAGTTCTATGAACTCACTATGCCCATCAGCGAATACCTTAGGGTGTGTATTTTCCGAAATGGGGTCATTTGTGGGGTGTTTGTACTGTCTGGCCATTGTAGAACCTCAGGAAACATGACAGGTGCTCAGAAAGTCAGAGCTGCTTCAAAAAGCGGAAATTCACATTTTTGTACCATAGTTTGTAAACGCTATAACTTTTACCCAAACCATTTTTTTTTTTACCCAAACATTTTTTTTTAATCAAAGACATGTAGAACAATAAATTTAGAGCAAAATTTATATATGGATGTCGTTTTTTTTTGCAAAATTTTACAACTGAAAGTGAAAAATGTCATTTTTTTGCAAAAAAATCGTTAAATTTCGATTAATAACAAAAAAAGTAAAAATGTCAGCAGCAATGAAATACCACCAAATGAAAGCTCTATTAGTGAGAAGAAAAGGAGGTAAAATTCATTTGGGTGGTAAGTTGCATGACCGAGCAATAAACGGTGAAAGTAGTGTAGGTCAGAAGTGTAAAAAGTGGCCTGGTCTTTCAGGGTGTTTAAGCACTGGGGGCTGAGGTGGTTAAACAGAAATACAGCTTTACTATTTTAACCATTGATGTGGGGGGTGGGGATAAGCTCAATAAAACTGTAAAGCATGTGTTTTAAAATCCAGAGGGTAGCGTGAAGAGACCTGAAATGATAGTCCAGAATCTGGGACAGAGCATCTACAAACAATTCAATGTTTTTTGTTGTTTTTTTCTGGAAAATAGCAATACAAGTGTACAACACGTGTTTTACAATACAAATGGTAGATTTTTAAATTTCAGTGAAAACACCTAAAATTTGAAGTCCAAAATCTGGCACAGGGCATCTCCAGACAGTACAAGTGTTTTTTGTTTTGCAAAAAAAAATAGCAAGATATTTGTACACCGTGTATTTTACAATTCAGAGGGTATAATTTTTAATCTCAGTGAAAACCAAGGCCGTTGCTAGGTTAAAACATTCGGGGCCTGGGCCCCTGATTTTTTGTCCCAGGCCCCGAATGCCCTGCCTGCCTGCTAGATACAACTGTTTTGCCATCCACAGGACGGCAATACAATTGAATCTAATGCAGTGGAAGAGCTGAAGGACCTGTGGTGACATCACAGGTCATGTGACCAGTAAAACAGTCAGTGGTTGAGAAGGACCTGCGATGATGTCACCATCATGTCACCAGTGCAGGAGAGGGCAGCAGTGAAGAGGGAAAGAAGCTGAGGTGATGTCTGCTACATCAGGAGAGGTAAGTGAAGGGAGAGGCAGAGCAATGCTGGGAGTTGTGGTTATTTAACTAGGACTGTATGTTAGGGCTGAAGGGAGGGATGCTAATTACATGGAACTGTGTGTTTGAGGTGGCTGGGGAGGGGGTCATGTTATTTACATGGGACTGTATGTTGATAGTGGCTGTAGGAGGGAGTGATGTTATTTATATAGGACTGTATGTTGGAGGGGGCTGGGGCAGGGTGATGTTATTTACTTGGGACTGTATGTTGAAGGAGGCTGTGGTAGGGGATTATGTTATTTACATATGACTGAATGTTGGAGGGGGCTGGGGCAGGCGTATGTTATTTACATGGGACTGTATGTTGGAGGCGGCTGTGGGAGGGAGTGATGTTATTTACATGGGACTGTATGTCATAGGGGGCTTGGGGAGGGAGTGATGTTATTTACATGGCACTGAATGTTCAGGGGCAATGTTATTTACGTGGGACTGTATGTTGAAGGTAGCTGGTGGTGGGGAATTATGTTATTTACATGGGACTGAATGTTGAGGGGGTGATGTTTACATGGGAATACATGCTGGAGGCTTTTGGGGAGGGGGTGATATTATTTACTTGGGACTGTATGTTGAAGGTGGCTGGGGAGGAGGTGATGTTATTTACATTGGACAGTGTATTAGAGGGGGCTAGAGAGATGGTGTGATGTTATTTACATGGGACTGTATGGTGGAGGGAGGGAAATAGTGTTATTTACATGGGACTGTATGTTGGAGGGGGTGAAGGGAGGCGAGTGATGTTATTTACATAGAACTGTATTTTGGAGGGGGCAGGAGAGATGGTGTGATGTTATTTATATGGGACTGTATAGTGGAGGCGGGAATATAACAACAGGGGGCACTGCAAATCCAGGGGACATTATAGGCGTTCCTATTACTACTGGGGGCTCTATATAAGGGACTTATAGATCTGCATTATTTCTACTAAGAGCACTATGGGGGATGTATTACTACTGAGGGGTCTGTAGAGAGCTTTATTACCACTGGGGGAACAATAGGGGGCCTTATTTGTACTGGCGACTCTGTGAGGGTATCATTAATACTAGAGGGCTCTTCTACTAATGGGGGCACTCTTGGGGAGCATTATCATGGTTGGGGGCACTGTAGGGGGCAGTATTACTATAATGGCACAAATTTTTCTTCAGGATAGTATCTGGGGGTTTTGGGGGGCACAGCGAGCAGCATGATAACACTGTTGGGACTCCAGGTTGGGGGATGATGATAGAAATGTGAGGAAGCTAAGATGTCTGTGTGTCACACTCTGCAGAGACAAGGCGGCTGAGAGAAGTTGTACGGACCGAATGGAGAAGATGATGACAGAGTAGATCTACATCCGAGGAGACGTCACCTGGGAGGCTCTGGATGTGAGAGGTATGTGCTGCTGTATAGCAAGTACAGCAAAATGCGGTATGTGGGGGAGGGGGGACGACTTAGAGAACTGGGCCATATACATTGGGGCTTGGGCCCCAGATCTTTTGAGACTCTAGCAACGACCCCTGGTGAAAACACTAAATTATAGTCCAAAATCTCCACACAGTTAAAGGATTTCTCAGTTTTGGGAAAATAGAAATACATGTGCACAATGCATGTTTTACAAGGCAGAGGGTAGCGTTTTAACTCTAAGCGAACATGAAATAGTAGTCATAAATCTAGGACACAGCATCTCCAGACAGTTCAAGAGTTTTTTTTGTTTGACAAAAATAGTGTGCAACGTGTCTTTTTCAATCTAGAGGGAAGAGTTTTAAATCATAGTGTCGAAATTGATGCAAATGAGCTTTTAACAAGCTCTGCCTCTGATGCCACCAGATGTAAGGCAGCTATCATATAATTAAGTGTTCCACCCTTTAAATAGGCTTTGACTCATGACTCAGATATTAAATAAGCCAGCATTTCATCTATAGACAGCTGTTTCGGGGTGATTGCCCCTCATCAGTGCAGAGCAAAGAGTACTGGCTTAACTGGGTGAGAGGCCTAAGTCAGAAATTGGGGGGTACTATCTCTCCATAAAGCATTCTCTCCCCAAGAAGAGATAGTACCCCCCAAATCATAGTGAAACATTGTAAATATTAGCCAAAAATCTGGGACAGGACATCTACACAGTTCCAGTGTTTTATTTTTGTTTTTTTGCAAAAATATCAATACAAGTGTATAAAACAAGTTTTACAATAGACAGAATAGTGTTTTAAATCTTCAAATGAAAACACTGTAAATAGTGAAATCTGTGACCGGGCGTTTCCATACCAAAAATAGCAATACAAGTGTGTTATGTTTTTTTTTTTTTAAGAAATAATACACAACAATTGTTTTACTGTACAGAGGGTAGCACTTGAAATCTCTGAGTGAAAACATTGTAAATAGTAGGCAGAAATCTGTGACATGGAATCTCCAAACTTTTATTTTGTAAAAATAGCAATATAAGTGTGCAACACGTGTATTATAATACAGAGGGTAGGGTTTTGAATCACTAAGTGAAAACACTGTAAAAAGTAGGTCAAACAGGGTATCTCCAGGCAGTTCAAGTGTTTGTGTATTTTGAGGGAAACAAGCACCAACAATATGAAACCACACCAATAATCCAAATTCATCCTTTATTCATTATTAAATCATGGTTAAAAAAATAAATAAATCACAATTAAGACCCAAAAAATGCAGTTTGGACTCAAATCAGACAAAAACACTTCCTGGGGAACCAGGTCAGTATATATTCCACAATCCCTAATATAGAAGCTATAATAGGGGTGAAAATATTGCACAGTACCCGCAGTTTGTTCTAATACCTAATGACAGTAGCAGCACTAATAACAGTAAAGTGTATACAGTTGCAAGAAAAAGTATGTGAATTCTTTGGAATGATATGGATTTCTGCACAAATTGGTCATAAAATGTGATCTGATCTTCATCTAAGTCACAAGCAGACTGTGATTTACTTCTATGCTTTGGGTCATTGTCCTGTTGCAACACCCATCTTCTGTTGAGCTTCAGCTGGTGGACAGATGGCCTTAAAGAGGACCTTTCACTTGGAAAAACATTGCGAACTAAGTATCATTACATATACAGCGGCGCCCAGGGATCTCACTGCACTTACTATTATCCCTGGGCGCCGCTCCGTTCGGCCGCTGTGCCCTCCGGTATCTTCGCTCACTTGGTTATAGTAGGCGGAGACTGCCTTTGTTCTGCTGGGCGTCTCCTCCTCCTAGGCTGTAGCACTGGCCAATCGCAGCGCAGAGCTCACAGCCTGGGAGAAAAAAACCTCCTAGTCTGTGAGCTCTGCGCTGCGATTGGCCAGCGCTACAGCCTAGGAGGAGGAGACGCTCAGCAGAACAAGGGCAGACTCCGCCTACTATAACCAAGTCTCCATAAGACTCTGCCTACTATAACCAAGTGAGCGAAGATACCGAAGGACATCGCGGCCGAACGGAGAGGTGCCCAGGGATAATAGTAAGTGAAGTGAGATCCCTGGGCGCCGCTGTATATGTAATGATACTTAGTTCGCAATGTTTTTCCAGGTGAAAGGTCCTCTTTAAGTTATCCTGCAAAATGTCTTGATAAACTTGGGAATTCATTTTTCCTTTGATGACAGCAATTTGTCCAGGCCCTGACGCAGCAAAGCAGCCCCAAACCATGATGCCCCCACCACCATACTTCACAGTTGGGATGGGGTTTTGATGTTCGTGTGCTGTGCCTCTTTTTCTCCACACATAGTGTTGTGTGTTTCTTCCAAACAACTCAACTTTGGTTTCATCTGTCCACAGAATATTTTGCCAGTACTGCTGTGGAACATCCAGGTGCTCTTGTGCAAACTGTAAATGTGCAGCAATGTTTTTTTTGGACAGCAGTGGCTTCCTCTGTGGTATCATCCAATGAAATCAATTCTTGTTTAGTGTTTTACGTATCGTAGATTCGCTAACAGCGATGTTAACATATGCCAGAGACTTTTGTAAGTCTTTATCTGACACTCTAGGATTCTTCTTCACCTCATTGAGCAGTATGCTCTGTGCTCTTGCAGTCATCTTTACAGGACAGCCACTCCTAAGGAGAGTAGCAGCAGTGCTGAACTTTCTCCATTTATAGACAATTTGTCTTACGGTGTGGACTGAGGAACAACAAGGCTTTTGGAGATACTTTTATAACCCTTTCCCGCTTTATGCAAGTCAACAATTCTTATTCGTAGGTCTTCTGAGAGCTGTTTTGTGTGAGGCATCCTTCACATCAGGCAATGCTTCTTGTGAAAAGCAAACCCAGAACTGGTGTGTTTTTTTATAGGGCAGGGCAGCTGTAACCAACACCTCCAATCTCATCTCATTGATTAGACTCCAGTTGGCTGACACCTCACTCCAATTAGCTCTTATAGATGTCATTAGTCTAGGGGTTCACATACTTTTTCCACCTGCACTGTGAATGTTTACATGGTGTGTTCAATAAAAACATGGTAACATTTAATTCTTTGTGTGTTATTAGTTTAAGCAGACTGTGATTGTCTATTGTTGTGACTTAGATGAAGATCACATCACATTTTATGACCTATTTGTACAGAAATCCATAAAATTCCAAAGGGTTCACATACTTTTTCTTGCAACTCTATGTACCAAAAGTTGCAAGAATAGTCTGCATAAAGTTAACAGTCATCAAGTTAGAACGCCACATGTGCACGGCGATCACACACCGACAATGCATATCCATAAGAACATTATATAAAGTGCAATTGGAGCAGCATCACAAGAAAAGGATATACAAACAGATGCACAATTGTAGTGGATACAGACCAAGTGACCCACAGGGTGAACAGCCACCCCGATGTACGTTTCGCCCAGCTTCTTCCTGGGGGTGCACATATTTGCCTCCTCCATGGACATGCCCAGCCAACAGCAACAGGGCACATTGTCACTCCCACTCCCCCTCCTTCCTATCACATTCCTCTGGCTGTCAGCCTGCCAAATCCAACTGGACAAGGTGATCAGCAACAATGGCCAAAACATAGTGGCTGTGCTGAATCTTGGCCACATAACACATGCTCCCGGCATGACGCATGTTATCAACTCATTTGTGTAATGCTTTTTTTAAAAGTACAATGGCTTGCGCAAGGTGCTGCCAATGTCCAGGAGACTGTCCAATGATTTTAGCCATTCTTATATGGCAAGGAACGCTCTCCTTGACTAGCAGCAGCTGAGTATTTTAATGGTGACCTCTATGCCCACTTGCTTATGTAGTGACAGGTGCAGCATTGACATCAAGTAGTCTAATGATTACTGGATAGCCATGCTTTTAGACCCTCACTGTCAAAGCAAAACAGAAGAATGTTTTCTTCTTTCCGAAAGGGAGACCAAATTACATTATTACCAGGAAATACTGTGTACGCAGCTTGCTGCAGCTTTTGGCAGCTTTTGGCAAGCAGATGGCGTGTCTGCAATAGAGGCCCCACTGTGCCCCTCCCTAGAGTTATCCACCCCCACAACTAGCAGAAGCTGCAGTCGCAACACAGCAGCCGGTTCAGTCTCCTCAACCTAATGGAGCAGTTTATTCATGTGCCACATCAGACTGAGGCAAATCAGCAAGCAGAGACCTCCCGCCTCAATGCCCAGGTTCAGGCCTACCTACACTCTGGCCTGTCTTCAGCGCATAATCTGTTCCCTGACCCCATGGACTTCTGGGAAGGCAGATTAGAACAGTGTCCTGAACTGGCCCAGTATGCCCTGTCTTCTTTCCTGCCCAGCCTCCAGTATCATCTCAAAGAGGGTTTTCAGCACCGCAGGGGCCTGGTGACACCCAAATGGACCAAGTTGTCCTCCTCCAAGTGTCCAGAACATCACTTTTGTCAAAATGAACAAGACTGGATTTGGGAAGATTTTCTCACTCCTCCAGCTGAGGCCGATGAATAGATCTGTCATTGCAGTCTGCTTGCTTGCCTTCCTGCTTACCATCATGTTGCCTGCCTGCCATCATTTTCCATACAGCTGCTGCCACCATCATGCCACTAGTGCTGTTGACCTGTCAACATGTACCATATGGCTTCTGCTGCTGCCTCCATCATGTCACTTCCACCATAATGTCACAAAGATATATGTTTTAATGTTTTTTTGGTTCTCATTTTCCAAGTTGGTACCATCCGATAAGTGTCTACAGATTTAGATTTTCAGCGGTCCCGCTGTGCAGCCCACAGACTGCAGGTTTTACATCTGATAAGATACATTACATTATTTTGATTTATTCAGGGTTTTGAGTGGACCAATTGAGCTTCATTAAGTGATTGTTTATCTCAATAGCTTTTCATTGGCTGTCCACACACTACCTGTAATCAAGGGAACATGTCCTTATTATTTTTGGTGACTGAATGATCTGTCTCTTGTACACTTCATAACGGGATATTTAGGATATTTAACTAAAAGTTACTTTTTAACCCTGTTACTTTCAGTGACCTGCTTTCTGCCTCTGCAGCGTCAATCAGCCAAATCATTTTTCAGTGAGCTTTCCTTGTTGTGCAGCCCTAACCAAAAGCGAATTGTACCTCAAGTTATAAAAGAAAAAGGTGCAAGATTTTGCCAAATAATCATCTTTCTTAATCTATTACAAAGGTATTTTACTATTTTAAAGGGAGAGGTAACTGTAGGGTCTGGGGTCTGAATTTAATATAGGAAACCAGCCAACCTCGTAAACAATGGAGCAATTCAGAGAAGACAAAAATCCAAATATACATGTGTATATCTGACATAAAATATGAATAAATGTAGTAATAATATTGTTACATGAACGCTGACCAAATAATATTTAACGTATCGGAAGGACGAGGTGCAAAGTGTGCTAAATGGGCCCATTGTAGTCTTAAGACGATGGCAGCATTGAAAGCTTGCCTCATGCAGTATGTATATATTATAAAATAAATACAATAAAATGATGATCTTAAACAAACGAGTAGTCTGGCAGTACATCAAGGTTTACTGTTAAACTGATTCTTTGTTTTTCTTTGCTAGAGGCAAAACTTTTTGGATCTGGTGCAAATGCATCTTCTGCCCCATGAATGTCTTGTCATTGATGCAGAACAGTCTGCATCTCAGGATAAACTTCTCGTACATAAATTATTAATATATAGAGAGAGTTTCAGCTAAATTTACTCATATTGTATGATACAATTTGGAAATGTTTTGGATTCAGTAGTTTAAACTCCACATCACTTCAAGCAAAAAGTGAGACAATCATAGTAATAAGACACACTCAAACCTGATAAGCAGTACATAAATGACATAGTTATATAGTCAATACAGTTTAAAAAACACATAGGTCCATCAAGTTCATCCAAGGGATAGGAGGGGATGTGAATTTTAGAAAAGGGGAGTGAGACCCAGACTTTTACACATTTTCATAAGCATTAGGCACACAGCTGTTGAATGGGTCTGCAGTCTGGGAGATACAGTGCATTGCAGGACGCAGGTAGGGATTACTGAGTGCTTCCGTGGGTTTACTATCCGTGCCTCCGCATCGCAAAAAAGTAGTGCATGCACTACTTTTTTGCAGTGCGGACTGTCGGATGCGGATCGCGGACCCAATTCAATTGAATGTGTGTGCTTTCGCAGACGGTGGCCATGCATTGTGGACCGCAATTTGCAGTCCGCAGCACAGGCCCGGCCAGCATATGTTCGTGTGCATGAGGCTTTAATGTTATTTTCTTCAGTAAGGAAGCATTGACGTCTTTGGAGAGTGAACTTTTTCTTCTCCAGATGAAGGTAGTGCCACCTTGTCTTTTGAGGGAATTTTACATGGAACAGCTCTTCACTATATTTTTTGTATGGCCCAGTTACTATAGGGGCACATGGTTGTGGTAATTGCCACAGTAACTACAGTACACTGTGATGAACACATTGTGATTATTTCAGGATACATGATATGTGGTGGGCACAAAAGTTTTTTAAATTAGGAGTGCATGTTACTACTTTCTTGGCATTATTATTATAATTTAACCATTATACAAAGAGGTATCTCCAAAGGAAAATAACCATCTCGCTAGCGCCACCTTGTAAAAGTGGCTCCCTAGGAGTCAAAATCTGACTTAATGGTTATCTTCCTTGGGAGACACCGCTTTGCATATTCCTTTCCCATGGAGCATTGCCTTTAAGTCTCCATATCCTGTAGTACTTCCAGTAAGTCTCTATATAGGACTGGTCTCTAAATACTTAAATATCACTTTTTTATAAATATATTCTCAAATATCTTTCATTATTTATAATGGTTCTTTTGGTCTGGGGAGAAATCATTAGATTAAATAAAATGTCCACTGTCCTAATCACACAGGGGATAACTGGCTTTCACTGTGTTAAAGAGGCATAACTGGAGCTCCCAGGGAGCTTTGCACTTGGGATTCCTGTGTTCAGACTCTTAAATAAGGCTCCACAGTGTTTTTGTAGCTGGTCTCCCAAAGATCAGCTATTGTTTTGTTTGAGTAGTCTCTAAGGCATTGCTCCCGGTTAGCCAGAATCCTATTCCACACTGATGAGGGGCAACACCCTGAAACAGCTGTCTCTGGATGAATAACTGGCTTAGGTCTTCCCCTGTCACATACCTAAGGCTTGTAAAAGAGCTGGATCCTGACTTGGGATCCCCTTACTATTGTGGATCTGGCATTCTCTATAATAGGGACACCCCTTCCTTTGAGGGATATCTGGCTTTTACTGTGTTGAAGACCCATAACTGGGGCTCCACGGTTATTTTGCATCTTACTAGAGATGAGCAAATTTCTCAAAAATTTAATTTGGTCGCTTCGCCAAATTTTCCAAGCAGATTAGATCCGAATTTATTTGTGGCGAATCTCGTTAAAAAAACAGCTATTTCCTGAGCTGGCAGCAGCATAAGGAGACAAAAAAGTGGCTTAGTGACAGAGAAGGGGAGATGGCAGCAGCATGAGGAGAGCACAGAGTGGCCCAGTAACACAGTGGTGAGCTGGCAGCAGCATGAGGAGACCACAGAGTGGTAAGCTGGCAGCAGCATGAGGAGACCACAGAGTGGCCCAATGACAGAAAGTTGAGGTGGCAGCAGCATGAGTAACCACACAGGGTGAGGTGGCAGCAGCAGGAGGAGACCAAAGAGTGGCCCAGTGACATAGTGGTGAGCTGGCAGCAGCATAAGGAGAACACAGAGTGGCCCAGTGACAGAATTTTGAGGTGGCAACAGCTTGAGGAGACCCCAGAGGGTGAGGTGGCAGCAGCATATGGAGACCACAGAGTGGGCCAGTGACATAGTGGTGAGCTGGAAGCAGCTTGAGGAGACCATAGAGTGGTGAGGTGGCAGAAGTATGAGTAGACCACAGAGTGGTGAGGCGGTAGCAGCATAAGGAGACCACAGAGTGGCCCAGTGACAGAGTGGGTAGGTGGCAGCAGCATGAGGAGACCAAAGAGTGGCCCAGTGACAGAGTGGTCCAGTGACAGAGTAGCCCAGTGACAGAGTAGTGATCTGGCAGCAGTATGAGGAGACCTCAAAGTGGTGAGGTGGCAGCAGCATGAGGAGACCACAGATTGTCCCACTGACATAGTGGTGAGCTGGAAGCAGCATGAAGAGACCACAGAGTGGTGAGGTGGCAGCAGCATAAGGAGACCACAGAGTGGTGAGGTGGCAGTAGCATGATGACATCACAGAGTGACCCAGTGACACAGTGGTGAGCTGGCAGCAGCATGAGGAGACCACAGAGTGGCCCAATGACAGAATTTTGAGGTGGCAACAGCTTGAGGAGACCACAGAGGGTGAGGTGGCAGCAGCATATGGAGACCACAGAGTGGGCCAGTGACATAGTGGTGAGCTGGAAGCAGCTTGAGGAGACCATAGAGTGGTGAGGTGGCAGAAGTATGAGTATACCACAGAGTGGTGAGGCGGTAGCAGCATAAGGAGACCACAGAGTGGCCCAGTGACAGAGTGGGTAGGTGGCAGCAGCATGAGGAGACCAAAGAGTGGCCCAGTGACAGAGTGGCCCAGTGACAGAGTAGCCCAGTGACAGAGTAGTGATCTGGCAGCAGTATGAGGAGACCTCAAAGTGGTGAGGTGGCAGCAGCATGAGGAGACCACAGATTGTCCCACTGACATAGTGGTGAGCTGGAAGCAGCATGAAGAGACCACAGAGTGGTGAGGTGGCAGCAGCATGAGACCACAGAGTGACCCAGTGACAGAGTGTTGAGGTGGCAGCAGCATGAGTATACCAAAGAGTGGCCTAATGACAGAGTGGGGAGGTGGCAGCAACATGAGGAGTCCACAGAGTGGTGAGGTGGCAGCAGCATGAGGAGACCACAGAGTGACCTAGTGACACAGTGGTGAGCTGGAAGCAGCATGAGGAGACCACAGAGTGGCCCAATGACAGAATTTTGAGGTGGCAGCAGGTTCAGGAGACCACAGAGGGCGAGGTGACTGCACCATAAGGAGACCACAGAGTGGCCCAGTGACATAGTGGTGAGCTGGAAGCAGCTTGAGGAGACCATAGAGTGGTGAGGTGGCAGAAGCATGAGAAGACCACAGAGTGGTGAGGTGGCAGCAGCATGAGGAGACCACAGAGTGGCCCACTGACATAGTGGTGAGCTGGAAGCAGCTTGAGGAGACCATAGAGTGGTGAGGTGGCAGCAGCATGAAGAGACCACAGAGTGGTGAGGTGGCAGCAGCATGAGTATGCCAAAGAGTGGCCCATTGACAGAGTGGGGAGGTGGCAGCAGCATGAGGAGACCACAGAGTGGTGAGGTGGCAGCAGCATGAGGAGACCACAGAGTTGACAAGTGACATACTGGTGAGCTGGCAGCAGCATGAGGAGATTACAGAGTGGTGAGCTGGCATCAGCATGAGGAGACCACAGAGTGGCCCAGTGACATAGTGGTGAGCTGACAGCAGCAGCATAAAGAGACCACAGAGTGAGGAGGTGGCAGCAGCATAAGGAGACCACAGAGTGGTGAGGTGGCAGTAGCATGATGACATCACAGAGTGACCCAGTGACACAGTGGTGAGCTGGCAGCAGCATGAGGAGACCACAGAGTGGCCCAATGACAGAATTTTGAGGTGGCAGCAGGTTCAGGAGACCACAGAGGACGAGGTGACTGCACCATAAGGAGACCACAGAGTGGCCCAGTGACATAGTGGTGAGCTGGAAGCAGCTTGAGGAGACCATAGAGTGGTGAGGTGGCAGAAGCATGAGAAGACCACAGAGTGGTGAGGTGGCAGCAGCATGAGGAGACCACATTGTGGCCCACTGACATAGTGGTGAGCTGGAAGCAGCTTGAGGAGACCATAGAGTGGTGAGGTGGCAGCAGCATGAAGAGACCACAGAGTGGTGAGGTGGCAGCAGCATGAGTATGCCAAAGAGTGGCCCATTGACAGAGTGGGGAGGTGGCAGCAGCATGAGGAGACCACAGAGTGGTGAGGTGGCAGCAGCATGAGGAGACCACAGAGTTGCCAAGTGACATACTGGTGAGCTGGCAGCAGCATGAGGAGATCACAGAGTGGTGAGCTGGCATCAGCATGAGGAGACCACAGAGTGGCCCAGTGACATAGTGGTGAGCTGACAGCAGCAGCATAAAGAGACCACAGAGTGAGGAGGTGGCAGCAGCATGAGGAGATCACAGAGTGGCCCAGTGACAGAGTGTTGAGGTTAGGCGCATTGATGGGGTCTCAAAAAATCTGGGGGCCAAGCCCTAATGAATATGGCCCAGTTCTTTAAGTCGCCGATCCCCCACCCTCCCCGTGCACACCGCATTTTGCTGTACTTGCTATACAGCAGCACATACCTCTCACATCCAGTGCCTCCCGGGTGATGTCTTCTCCGATGTAGATCTTCTCCATTTGGTCTGTATAACTTCTCTCAGCCTCCTTGTCTTTGCAGAGGGTGACACACAGACATCTTAGCTTCCTCACATTTCTATCAACATCCCCCAACCTCGAGTCCCCACAGTGTTATCCTCCTGCTCGCTGTGCGCCCCAATACTCCCAAATACTATCCTGAAGAAATATGAGCGCTCCCATAGTAATAGTGCTTCTCATAGTCCCACCAATAGTAATTCCCTTATAGAATGCCCTAATTAGTAATACTGCCCCCTACAGTGCCCCCAACAGTAATATAATGCTCCCCAAGAATGCCCCTATTAGTAATACTGCCTCCTACAGTGCCCCCAACCGTGATAATGCTCCCCAAGAGTGCCCCCATTCATAGAAGACCCCTCCAGTATTAATAATACCCTCACAGAGCCCCAAGTAGAAATAAGGCCCCCTATTATTCCTCCAGTGGTAATAAAGCTATCTACAGACCCCTCAGTAGTAATAAGGCCCCCCTTTTGAATCCAGAGGGGAAAAAAGCTGTCTGGTTTGAGAGCTGCACTTATACAAGCAGACAAACAACGCAAGTTTGTGAGCGTTCGTGTGTTTGATTGATTTCAAGTGTGTATTTGTATTAAGTGTGTGACTTTAGATCATGTGAGGGAGTATTTGTGAGAGCTGAATTATTTGTGTGTGTTGCTGAGTGGCTGTGCCTGACTTTATTGTACTCTCTACCAAGTCAGAGCAGTGTAGTCGAGTTTATACACTGTGACTTTCTTTTGCTGCCAGGTTTCTTTAATAGCAGCTCAGAGTATACTGTAATTACATTTCTTTTTTTTTTTTTTTCTCTTCCTTCTCCAGGGTGTTGCACAGGTAAGTAATTAGGGTGTGGCTACTGGCTAGCTAATTAGGAGAAGTTAAATAGCCATCTTGAGGGCATCTCATTCCTTTGAATTTAGAGGAAAAAAAGCAGTCTGGTTTGAAAGCTGCACTTATACAAGCAGACAAACAACACGAGTTTGCGAGCATTAGCGTGTTTGATTTCAAGTGTGTGTTTGTATTTAGGCTACTTTCACACTGGCACTTTGGCTTTTCGTTTGTGAGATCCAATCAGGGCTCTCACAAGCGGTCCAAAACGGATCAGTTTTGCCCTCATGCATTCTGAATGGAAAAGGATTCGCTCAGAATGCATCAGTTTGTCTCCGGTCAGTCTCCATTCCACTTTGGTGGTAGACACCAAAACTCTGCTTGCAGCGTTTTGGTGTCCGTCTGATGAAACTGAGCCAAACGGATCCGTTCTGACACACAATGTAAGTCAATGGGGATGGATCCGTTATCTATGACACAATCTGGCACAACAGAAAACGGATCTGTCCTCCATTGACTTTCAATGCTGTTCAAGACGGATCCGTCTTGGCTATGTTAAAGAGGACCTTTCATCTGTTTAACCCTAGTCTAATTAGGGGCTTACTTTATAGGGTGGCCCCAATGATTCCATTACACTTTTTTTTACAAAGAATTAGCTCCTCCCTGGCTATGAGCGGTGCACTCTGATTGGATGCACTCACAGCCAGGGAGAAGAGAACCGCTCCAGTCTCCGCCTAGTATAACCAAGTCGGCTAATTAGACTATGAGGCGCCGAAATCAACGGGGGACAACAGCGGACAAAAAAATAAAAAGTGCAATGACATCAGTAGGGGCCGCCCAATAAGGTAAGTCCCTAATTAGACTAGGGCTAAACAGATGAAAGGTCCTCTTTAAAAATAATACAAACGTATATGTTCTGAACGGATCAATCTGTGCAGATGCATGACGGATCCGCACCAAACACGAGTGTGAAAGTAGCCTAAGTGTGTGACTTTAGATTACGTGACTTGAGATTCAAGGACTTTAGGAGGGGACTACAGTAAGTTAGATTCTTATCACCTGACTATATTGTATTTTTTCTCTTTTCTTGCGTAATCCCCATTTAGTATGTGTTCCATTATTGACAGCGCAGTCTTTTCTAATGTATGCAGTCCTGGAACAGCCGTTTGAGGTGCATATCTTTGTTCAAAATGTGGGCAAATTGCCCGTTTGGAATCGCACATTGTGTATCTCACTTGGCAAGTTTCAACAATGAGAAGCGTTGACAATATGGAAAATAGTTTACTGATCACTGAGCAAGCACTCTATGGGGTATATGTGGGGGAGGCTGGCAGCAAGAAGGCTCAGGAAAGTGAGGTAGCTAGCTGGATAACAGTTAGAAAGCGTGGTAGAGGGAAGAGTGTCAGGGAGGCTAGCCCTGATCTGACACACCCCAGTTTGCACGTTTGGCAGAAGAGGGGGATGTCAGTTCAGGGAGAGCACTGCTGCAGCCGGACCCTTCCTCTGCCAGTCAGGATAATATCAGCTCCATTAAGCAGGGGACCAGGAGAGCAGGGCAGGCCAGACAGGTGCTGGTAGTGGGAGACTTAATTATTAGGGGTACAGATAGGGCGATCTGTCACAGAGAAAGTGATCGCCGAACAGTGTGTTGTCTTCCTGGCACTCAAGTTCGACACATCACGGATCGGGTTGACAGATTACTGAGAGGGGCTGGAGAAGATCCAGCAGTCATGGTCCATATCGGAACCAATGCCAAAGTTAGAGGTAGGCGGATGATTTTAGGGATTTAGGTCACAAGCTTAGGGCAAGGACTTCAAAGGTAGTGTTTTCCGAAATACTGCCTGTACCACGAGCCACACAAGAAAGGCAGCAGGAGATTAGGGAGGTTAACAAGTGGCTCAAGAACTGGTGTAGGAAGGAGTGGTTTGAGTTCCTGGAGAACTGGGCCAACTTCTCTATCGGCTACAGGCTCTATCGTAGGGACGGGCTGCACCTGAATGGGGAAGGGGCAGCTGTGTTGGGGGAGAAGATGGCTAGAAGGTTGAAGGAGTGTTTAAACTAGGGACTGGGGGGGAGGGTAATTACGTTATAGGATGGGAAGATAGTGCAGATAGAGACTGGGGGCAAGGTAGTGGGACTGGGGGAGGAATGGATGGAGGGAATAGAACAGTTCGGAAGGAAAGGTGTAGGGTAAAAAATATACATAAACCTCTTAAATGTATGTATACTAATGCCAAAAGCCTGACTGATGAACTGAAAACTGGTGAACTGGAATTAGTGATGTGTGAAGAGGACTAAGACATAGTGGGAATAACTGAGACATGGCTGGATGATAGCTATGATTGGGCAGTTAATGTACAAGGTTACAGTCTGTTTATAAAGGATCGCCAAAACCGGAGAGGGGGAGAGGTCTGTCTTTATGTGAAGTCCTGTCTTAGGCCCACAGTCCGAGAAGATATAAGTGAGGGACATGATCATGTGGGGTCACTGTGGGTAGAAATACATGGAGGCAAAAACAATAATAAAAATACTAATAGGAGTTTATTATGAACCACCTAATGTACTAGAGTCCACAGAAAATCTGCTACTAAACGAGATAGACAAGGCGGCAGATCATAATGAGGTCGTTATTATGGGGGAATTCAACTACCCAGCTATACAGGGTGGGCCATTTATATGGATACACCTTAATAAAATGGGAATGGTTGGTGATATTAACTTCCTGTTTGTGGCACATTAGAATATGTGAGGGGGGAAACTTTTGAAGATGGGTGGTGACCATGGCGGCCATTTTGAAGTTGGACATTTTGAATCCAACTTTTGTTTTTTCAATAGGAAGAGGGTCATGTGACACATCAAACTTATTGGGAATTTCACAAGAAAAACAATGAGTTATTTACAAGTTTCTGACCACTTGTGTTGGATTGTCAATGCAACCCTCTTCTCCCACTCTTCACACACTGATAGCAACACCGCAGGAGAAATGCTAGCACAGGCTTCCAGTATCCGTAGTTTCAGGTGCTGCACATCTCGTATCATCTGAAGGCAATCGTCTATGCTGTGAAGATACGAGATGTGCAGCACCTGAAACTACGGATACTGGAAGCCTGTGCTAGCATTTCTCTCGAACCTGGACCCTACTGACCCTAACAGTCCCTGCAATAAGGCGCCAGGAGGTGGAGACAACCGATTCCTCCATGACACAGAGGAACCGGAGTCTCCAACAGGCCTAGCAACAAAGGGGAAGAAAGCAGTCAGCAGTGGACGACACCACAGGTAAGTGTCCAGAGGCAGAAAACACCACTTCCAACAGGACCAACATGGACACCTAACTGACACAGCTGCAACAGGAACCTGAGCTGTCCACGCCGCTACCACTGGATCCTGGAAACGCGCATATGCCCAAACACACACACCAGGCAGGACCCAGAACGAACACCAAACACAGAATCTAGTAGTAACAACCTGGACCACCATGTAGCATGAACCATGGTGGCACCAGGCCGAGCCGCTTGTAGTCCCCCCCCGGGGAACTCAGGGACCCCCTAGCTAGAGGTTAGGACATACAAAGGATATGTCTGGCATCCATGCTGACCTGAAACACCAAACAGGCCAGACATGAAAAACCAAACCAGAAATAACAACAACCCCAAACATAAACCCACACCAAACATACAACAAGTGAGGTAGGGTAACTGAAAAAGACACAAACGGGTGACATCAAAAGACATTATGTGACATTTATGTCTCATAAGGTGGCCCTCATGGACTGGGCAGATGGAATAGCACCAGGTCCTCAAGACACTGAAGACAATCTGACCTCAGGATTACAACTCAGAACAATAAAAGCCAAGTGTCACACCCAGCTCCACCTTGCACACACCTTAACCCCATACACACCAGAAATGGGAAGGGAAACCGCCTTAAACTGGAAGTGCACATGTATGCATAACAAACAACACGTTGCCACCAGCAAACATCATGCGCAGCAAAAGTGTCACGGCAAACTACCACCAAGCCATGACAACAGGTTCTTAATGGCAATATCCAAAGACAATTAACTTTCCCAACTGGTTCAGGACCCGACTAGAGGGACAGCCATACTGGACTTAGTATTAACCAATAGACCTGACAGAACAACAGATGTGCAGGTTGGGGGACACCTGGGAAATAGTGACCATAAAGTAATAACTTTCCAATTGTCATTCAAAAGAGTGTTTCTTCAGGGAGGAACATAAATACCAAACTTCAAAAAAGCTAAATTTAGCCAACTAATAGAGGCCATAGGCCTAACTAACTGAGTCAAAGTCTTCAAAAATAAAAATACAGCCACAAAATGGGATCTTTTAAAAGCATCCTAAAATCTAATTGTGAGTGGTACATACCTTATGGGTATAAAAGGTTAAGGAACAAGAAAAAAAACTATGTGGATAAATAGAACTGTAAAGAAAGCAATAAATGACAAAATGAAACCATTTAAATCACTAAAACAGGAGGGTAGCGGTGAAGCATTGAAAAATTATAAGGAAAAAAATTGAATATGTAAAAAACAAATAAAAGCAGCCAAACTAGAGACCGAGGGATTAATTGCCAAAGAGAGCAAAACTAACCCTAAAATGTTCTTCAATTATATAAATGGTAAAAAGTATAAATCTGAAGGTGTCGGCCCTCTACAGAGTAATGAAATGGGAGTTGCAGAGAGCAATGAGGAGAAAGTAAAGCTATTAAATATTTTTTCTCCACTGTATTCACTGAGGAAAATAAACTGTCAGATGAAATGCAGAATGTAAAAGTAAATTCCCCATTAAAAGTGCCCTATCTGACCCAGGAAGAAGTACAGCGGCGTCTTAAAAAGATTAAAATAGACAAATCACCAGGACCAGATGGCATACACCCCCGTTTCTTAAGACAATTAAGTAATGTCATTGCCAGACCATTATTTCTGATATTTAAGGACTCTATACTGACAGGGAGTATTCCACAGGATTAGTGCATAGCAAATGTGGCCAATATTCAAAAAGGGTCCGAAAACAGATCCCGGAAACTATAGGCTGGTAAGTTTAACATCTGTCGTGGGTAAACTGTTTGAAGGTTTTCTAAGAGATGCTATCTTGGAGTACCTCAATGAAAATAAGCAAATAACGCCATATCAGCATGGCTTCATGAGGGATCAGTCATGTCAAAGTAATTGAATCAGTTTTTATGAGCAGTTAAGTTCTAGACTTGTCAGCGGCGAATCAATGGATGTGGTATATCTTGACTTCTCCAAAGCATTTGAGATTGGTTCACTGTCACTAGTGGAGTACCTCAGGGGTCTGTATTGAGCCCTATTCTCTTTAATATATTTATTAATGATCTTGTAGAAGGCTTGCACAGTAAAATATCAATTTTTGAAGACACTAAACTGTGTAAAGTAATTAACACAGAAGAGGACAGTATACTGCTACAGAGGGATCTGGATAGATGGGAGGCTTGGGCAGACAAATGGCAGATGAGGTTTAAAACTGACTAAGCTGTAGAAACCAGTGTCAGGCAGCTGCTGCCAAGGCCAATAAGATAATGGGTTGCATCAAAAGGGGCATAGATGCCCGTGATGACAACATAGTCCTACCACTTTACAAATCACTGGTCAGACCACACATGGAGAGGAGAACTGTGTACAGTTCTAAGCTCCTGTGAACAAGGCAGACATAGCAATGTTGGAGAGGGTTCAGAGGAGGGCAACTAAAGTAATAATTGGAATGGGGGGACTACAGTAGCCGGAAAGATTATCAAAATTAGGGTTATTCACTGAGGGGGGGATCTAATAACTATGTATAAATATATCAGAGGTCAGTACAGAGATCTCTCCCATCATCTATTTATCCCCAGGATTGTGACGAGGGGACATCCTCTGCGTCTAGGGGAAAGAAGGTTTGTACACAAACATAGAAAAGGATTCTTTACGGTAAGAGCAGTGAGACTATGGAACTCTCTGTCTGATGAGGTGGTGATGGTGAGTTTACTAAAAAGAGTTCAAGAGGGGCCTGGATGTATTTCGGGAGTGTAATAATATTACAGGCTATAGCTACTAGAGATGGGTCGTTGATCCAGGATGTTATTCTGATTGCCTGAATGGAGTTGGGAAGGAATTTTTTTCCCTTTATCGGGGAAAATTGGCTTCTACCTCACAGTTTTTATTTGCCTTCCTCTCGATCAACTTGCAGGATAACAGGCCGAACTGGATGGACAGAGGGCTTTTTTCGGCCTTATAAACTATGTTACTATGTTGCATAGTGCTCTTAGTAGAAATACGGCAGATCTATAAGTCCCTCCTATAGAGCCCCCAGTAGTAATAATAATGCATATAATGTCCTCTGAAATAAAATACCCCTATAATAAAGTTTTCTGCTTCCTGGTGTGAAAAACCTACGACTGAAATCTATAGAGAAGGAAAGAAGACAGATTGTTAACAAAGGAAAAAAGATAACCAAGAGTGTGCAGATTATTAGATGATAAGGGTATAATAGAGAATACCATATCAGTAGGAAATTGTAATAACTCATATCAATAAGTGTATTCAATTTTGTGCTGTTTTCCTACATCATTTGGGAAAGAGTATGAGGGAATCAGTTCCTAATAAACCAGGTTCGTTATGAATAGAGTTGAGGAAACTTGACTTTTAGCAGGATTGAGTTCAGGTTCCAGGTTTAAAAGGGTCATTCAATACCATAAACTGCCCCCTCCCCATGTGCGGGCCCCTCACAGGGAATATATTTACTCCGCTCCCTGCGCCGCTCCTGGTCGCTGCACCTCTGCTGCTTCTCCCCGTGCGCCACTGAAAACATTTGGTGTCAGGGAGAGGGGGGGAGCAGCCAATGGCAGGCGGGGACGGGAGGCGAGCCAGGGAGGCTCGTCCCCGTCCATGCCGCCATTGGCTGCTTTCCCCCCAACACCAGATGTTTTCATTGGCGCATGGGGAGAAGCAGCAGAGACTGTGCGGGGACCAGGAGCGGTGCAGGAAGCGGGGTAAGTATATTCCCTGTGAGGGGCCCGGTACATAGGGGGGCAGTTTATGGTATTGGTAAACCCTTTAAGTGAATTACATAATAGATTACATTCTCACAGAATCCAAAATGTAATTCAATGCTGGCATGCCAAATGGAATGCCTTTAGAGGCATTCCGTTTTGCATGCCGTCATAATACAAGTGTATGGCCAGCAGAACAGAACCCTCTGAGCCAGCCATACACTTGTATTATGCGGCATGCCGGCATTGAATTATGTGATGGATTCTGTGAGAACGGAATCCATTAGGTGATTCACTTAAACCCGAACTTGAAACTGCCAAAAGGCAGGTTCGCTCAACTCTAGTTATCAAATTCCCAAAAATGTGTCTACAGACATGACTGAAACATTTCAGCTTTGCTTTGGATGAATGAAGTAAAACAGTACACAGGCCATTATACTGCACATGTCCGGGGATAAAAGCACAAGGGAAGAAGAATGATACATACATAACCCTAAGAGGAAGTGAGGAAGTGAGGAAGTGGGGAAGGGGGGGGGGGGGGTTGCCCTGATTGGCCTCCAGGCTGACAGACAGCCTGGATGAGCCAATTAGTGCTGTAGCAAGCAGGGGAGTACCCTAGCAGAACATCAGTGGCTGACAGGAAATTATCTTAGGGACAGTGTAGAGTCACAATCAGGCTTCTATTCTGTCAGGGACATTGAAAAGAAAGGCTAACATGAATAATTGTGCATAATAGGGAAAGGCAGGGTAAGCTGTCAGCCAGGGAGTGAGTAGCTGAGGCTGGGTTGCTGCCTTAATACTGTACCTGCAAGAGAATTTTTCTTTTTAATATTTAAACAGAAATACAGCTTTACTTTTTTAACCGTTGATGTGGGGGGTGGGGATAAGTTCAATAAAACTGTAAAGCATGCATTTTAAAATCCAGAGGGTAGCATGAAGAGACCTGAAATGATTGTCCAGAATCTGGGACAGAGCATCTACAAACAATTCAATGTTTTTTTGTTTTGTTTTTCTGGAAAATAGCAATACAAGTGTACAGCACATGTTTTACAATACAGATGGTAGATTTTTAAATCTCAGTGAAAACACCTGAAAAAGTAGTCCAAAATCTGGGACAGGGCATCTCCAGACAGTACAAGTGATTATTTGTACACCGTGTGTTTTACAATTCAGAGGGTATAATTTTTAATCTCAGTAAAAACCAAGGGCGTTGCTAGGTTAAAAAATTTGGGGCCTGGGCCCCTGATGTTTTGTCCTAGGCCCCGAATGCCCTGCCTGCCTGCTAGATACAACTGTTTTGCCATCCACAGGACGGCAATACAATTGAATCTAATGCGGTGGAAGAGCTGAAGGACCTGTGGTGAAATCACAGGTCATGTGACCAGTAAAACAGTCAGTGGTTGAGAAGGACCTGCAATGATGTCACCATCATGTCACCAGTGCAGGAGAAGGCGGCAGTGAAGAGGGAAAGAAGCTGAGGTGATGTCTGCTACATCAGGAGAGGTAAGTGAAGGGAGAGGCAGAGCAATGCTGGGAGTTGTGGTTATTTAACTAGGAATGTATGTTAGCGCTGAAGGGAGGGATGCTAATTACATGAAACTGTGTGTTTGAGGTGACTGGGGAGGGGGTCATGTTATTTACATGGGACTGTATGTTGATAGTGGCTGCAGGAGGGAGTGATGTTATTTACATAGGACTGTATGTTGGAGGGGGCTTGGGCAGGGTGATGTTTTTTACATGGGACTGTATGTTGAAGGAGGCTGTGGTAGGGGATTATGTTATTTACATATGACTGAATGTTGGAGGGGGCTGGGGCAGGGGTATGTTATTTACATGGGACTGTATGTTGGAGGCGGCTGTGGGAGGGAGTGATGTTATTTACATGGGACTGTATGTCATAGGGGGCTTGGGGAGGGAGTGATGTTATTTACATGGCACTGAATGTTCAGGGGCAATGTTATTTACGTTGGACTGTATGTTGAAGGTAGCTGGTGGTGGGGAATTATGTTATTTACATGGGACTGAATGTTGAGGGGGTGATGTTTACATGGGAATACATGCTGGAGGCTTTTGGGGAGGGGGTGATATTATTTACTTGGGACTGTATGTTGAAGGTGGCTGGGGAGGAGGTGATGTTATTTACATGGGACAGTGTATTAGAGGGGGCTAGAGAGATGGTGTGATGTTATTTACATGGGACTGTATGGTGGAGGGAGGGAAATAGTGTTATTTACATGGGACTGTATGTTGGAGGGGGTGAAGGGAGGGGAGTGATGTTATTTACATAGAACTGTATTTTGGAGGGGGCAGGAGAGATGGTGTGATGTTATTTATATGGGACTGTATAGTGGAGGCGGGAATATAACAACAGGGGGCACTGCAAATCCAGGGGACATTATAGGCGTTCCTATTACTACTGGGGGCTCTATATAAGGGTCTTATAGATCTGCATTATTTCTACTAAGAGCACTATGGGGGATTTATTACTACTGAGGGGTCTGTAGAGAGCTTTATTACCACTGGGGGAACAATAGGGGGCCTTATTTGTACTGGCGACTCTGTGAGGGTATCATTAATACTAGAGGGCTCTTCTACTAATGGGGGCACTCTTGGGGAGCATTATCATGGTTGGGGGCACTGTAGGGGGCAGTATTACTATAATGGCACAAATTTTTCTTCAGAATAGTATCTGGGGGTTTTGGGGGGCACAGCGAGCAGCATGATAACACTGTTGGGACTCCAGGTTGGAGGATGATGATAGAAATGTGAGGAAGCTAAGATGTCTGTGTGTCACACTCTGCAGAGACAAGACGGCTGAGAGAAGTTGTACGGACCGAATGGAGAAGATGATGACAGAGTAGATCTACATCCGAGGAGACGTCACCTGGGAGACTCTGGATGTGAGAGGTATGTGCTGCTGTATAGCAAGTACAGCAAAATGCGGTATGTGAGGGAGGGAGGACGACTTAGAGAACTGGGCCATATACATTGGGGCTTGGGCCCCAGATCTTTTAAGACTCTAGCAACGACCCCTGGTGAAAACACTAAATTATAGTCCAAAATCTCCACACAGTTAAAGGATTTCTCAGTTTTGGGAAAATAGAAATACAAGTGCACAATGCATGTTTTACAAGGCAGAGGGTAGCGTTTTAACTCTAAGCGAACATGAAATAGTAGTCATAAATCTAGGACACAGCATCTCCAGACAGTTCAAGAGTTTTTTTTGTTTGACAAA
This sequence comes from Bufo bufo, assembly GCF_905171765.1. NCBI lineage: Eukaryota > Metazoa > Chordata > Amphibia > Anura > Bufonidae > Bufo > Bufo bufo. Next base: position 42,893,289 of record NC_053397.1, on the reverse strand, counting down.
AATAGTGTGCAACGTGTCTTTTTCAATCTAGAGGGAAGAGTTTTAAATCATAGTGTCGAAATTGATGCAAATGAGCTTTTAACAAGCTCTGCCTCTGATGCCACCAGATGTAAGGCAGCTATCATATAATTAAGTGTTCCACCCTTTAAATAGGCTTTGACTCATGACTCAGATATTAAATAAGCCAGCATTTCATCTATAGACAGCTGTTTCGGGGTGATTGCCCCTCATCAGTGCAGAGCAAAGAGTACTGGCTTAACTGGGTGAGAGGCCTAAGTCAGAAATTGGGGGGTACTATCTCTCCATAAAGCATTCTCTCCCCAAGAAGAGATAGTACCCCCCAAATCATAGTGAAACATTGTAAATATTAGCCAAAAATCTGGGACAGGGCATCTACACAGTTCCAGTGTTTTATTTTTGTTTTTTTGCAAAAATATCAATACAAGTGTATAAAACAAGTTTTACAATAGACAGAATAGTGTTTTAAATCTTCAAATGAAAACACTGTAAATAGTGGTCTGAAATCTGTGGCCGGGCGTTTCCATACCAAAAATAGCAATACAAGTGTGTTATGTTTTTTTTTTTTTAAGAAATAGTACACAACAATTGTTTTACTGTACAGAGTGTAGCACTTGAAATCTCTGAGTGAAAACATTGTAAATAGTAGGCAGAAATCTGTGACATGGAATCTCCAAACTTTTATTTTGTAAAAATAGCAATATAAGTGTGCAACACGTGTATTATAATACAGAGGGTAGGGTTTTGAATCACTAAGTGAAAACACTGTAAAAAGTAGGTCAAACTTTTTTTTACAAGTCAAGTCTAGACATTTCAAGTGGTTGTTTTTGGGGGGGGAAATAGCAAGGCAAGTGTGCAACACATGTTTTACAATACAGTGGGTAGAGTTTTTAATCTCTGAGTGAAAACATCGTAAATAGTAGCCTGAAATCTGTAACAGGGTATCTCCAGGCAGTTCAAGTGTTTGTGTATTTTGAGGGAAACAAGCACCAACAATATGAAACCACACAAATAATCCAAATTCATCCTTTATTCATTATTTAATCATGGTTAAAAAAATAAATAAATCACAATTAAGACCCAAAAAATGCAGTTTGGACTCAAATCAGACAAAAACACTTCCTGGGGAACCAGGTCAGTATATATTCCACAATCCCTAATATAGAAGCTATAATAGGGGTGAAAATATTGCACAGTACCCGCAGTTTGTTCTAATACCTAATGACAGTAGCAGCACTAATAACAGTAAAGTGTATACAGTTGCAAGAAAAAGTATGTGAATTCTTTGGAATGATATGGATTTCTGCACAAATTGGTCATAAAATGTGATCTGATCTTCATCTAAGTCACAAGCAGACTGTGATTTACTTCTATGCTTTGGGTCATTGTCCTGTTGCAACACCCATCTTCTGTTGAGCTTCAGCTGGTGGACAGATGGCCTTAAAGAGGACCTTTCACTTGGAAAAACATTGCGAACTAAGTATCATTACATATACAGCGGCGCCCAGGGATCTCACTGCACTTACTATTATCCCTGGGCGCCGCTCCGTTCGGCCGCTGTGCCCTCCGGTATCTTCGCTCACTTGGTTATAGTAGGCGGAGACTGCCTTTGTTCTGCTGGGCGTCTTCTCCTCCTAGGCTGTAGCACTGGCCAATCGCAGCGCAGAGCTCACAGCCTGGGAGAAAAAAACCTCCTAGTCTGTGAGCTCTGCGCTGCGATTGGCCAGCGCTTCAGCCTAGGAGGAGGAGACGCTCAGCAGAACAAGGGCAGACTCCGCCTACTATAACCAAGTCTCCATAAGACTCTGCCTACTATAACCAAGTGAGCGAAGATACCGGAGGACATCGCGGCCGAACGGAGAGGTGCCCAGGGATAATAGTAAGTGAAGTGAGATCCCTGGGCGCCGCTGTATATGTAATGATACTTAGTTCGCAATGTTTCCAGGTGAAAGGTCCTCTTTAAGTTCTCCTGCAAAATGTCTTGATAAACTTGGGAATTCATTTTTCCTTTGATGACAGCAATTTGTCCAGGCCCTGACGCAGCAAAGCAGCCCCAAACCATGATGCCCCCACCACCATACTTCACAGTTGGGATGGGGTTTTGATGTTGGTGTGCTGTGCCTCTTTTTCTCCACACATAGTGTTGTGTGTTTCTTCCAAACAACTCAACTTTGGTTTCATCTGTCCACAGAATATTTTCCCAGTACTGCTGTGGAACATCCAGGTGCTCTTGTGCAAACTGTAAATGTGCAGCAATGTTTTTTTTGGACAGCAGTGGCTTCCTCTGTGGTATCATCCAATGAAATCAATTCTTGTTTAGTGTTTTACGTATCGTAGATTCGCTAACAGCGATGTTAACATATGCCAGAGACTTTTGTAAGTCTTTATCTGACACTCTAGGATTCTTCTTCACCTCATTGAGCAGTATGCTCTGTGCTCTTGCAGTCATCTTTACAGGACAGCCACTCCTAAGGAGAGTAGCAGCAGTGCTGAACTTTCTCCATTTATAGACAATTTGTCTTACGGTGTGGACTGAGGAACAACAAGGCTTTTGGAGATACTTTTATAACCCTTTCTAGCTTTATGCAAGTCAACAATTCTTATTCGTAGGTCTTCTGAGAGCTGTTTTGTGTGAGGCATCCTTCACATCAGGCAATGCTTCTTGTGAAAAGCAAACCCAGAACTGGTGTGTTTTTTTTATAGGGCAGGGCAGCTGTAACCAACACCTCCAATCTCATCTCATTGATTAGACTCCAGTTGGCTGACACCTCACTCCAATTAGCTCTTATAGATGTCATTAGTCTAGGGGTTCACATACTTTTTCCACCTGCACTGTGAATGTTTACATGGTGTGTTCAATAAAAACATGGTAACATTTAATTCTTTGTGTGTTATTAGTTTAAGCAGACTGTGATTGTCTATTGTTGTGACTTAGATGAAGATCACATCACATTTTATGACCAATTTGTACAGAAATCCATAAAATTCCAAAGGGTTCACATACTTTTTCTTGCAACTCTATGTACCAAAAGTTGCAAGAATAGTCTGCATAAAGTTAACAGTCATCAAGTTAGAACGCCACATGTGCATGGCGATCACACACCGACAATGCATATCCATAAGAACATTATATAAAGTGCAATTGGAGCAGCATCACAAGAAAAGGATATACAAACAGATGCACAATTGTAGTGGATACAGACCAAGTAACCCACAGGGTGAACAGCCACCCCGATGTATGTTTCGCCCAGCTTCTTCCTGGGGGCGCACATATTTGCCTCCTCCATGGACATGCCCAGCCAACAGCAACAGGGCACATTGTCACTCCCACTCTCCCTCCTTCCTATCACATTCCTCTGGCTGTCAGCCTGCCAAATCCAACTGGACAAGGTGATCAGCAACAATGGCCAAAACATAGTGGCTGTGCTGAATCTTGGCCACATAACACATGCTCCCGGCATGACGCATGTTATCAACTCATTTGTGTAATGCTTTTTTTAAAAGTACAATGGCTTGCGCAAGGTGCTGCCAATGTCCAGGAGACTGTCCAATGATTTTAGCCATTCTTATATGGCAAGGAACGCTCTCCTTGACTTGCAGCAGCAGAGTATTTTAATGGTGACCTCTATGCCCACTTGCTTATGTAGTGACAGGTGCAGCATTGACATCAAGTAGTCTAATGATTACTGGATAGCCATGCTTTTAGACCCTCACTGTCAAAGCAAAACAGAAGAATGTTTTCTTCTTTCCGAAAGGGAGACCAAATTACATAATTACCAGGAAATACTGTGTACGCAGCTTGCTGCAGCTTTTGGCAGCTTTTGGCAAGCAGATGGCGTGTCTGCAATAGAGGCCCCACTGTGCCCTTCCCTAGAGTTATCCACCCCCACAACTAGCAGAAGCTGCAGTTGCAACACAGCAGCCGGTTCAGTCTCCTCAACCTAATGGAGCAGTTTATTCTTGTGCCGCATCAGACTGAGGCAAATCAGCAAGCAGAGACCTCCCGCCTCAATGCCCAGGTTCAGGCCTACCTACACTCTGGCCTGTCTTCAGCGCATAATCTGTTCCCTGACCCCATGGACTTCTGGGAAGGCAGATTAGAACAGTGTCCTGAACTGGCCCAGTATGCCCTGTCTTCTTTCCTGCCCAGCCTCCAGTATCATCTCAAAGAGGGTTTTCAGCACCGCAGGGGCCTGGTGACACCCAAATGGACCAAGTTGTCCTCCTCCAAGTGTCCAGAACATCACTTTTGTCAAAATGAACAAGACTGGATTTGGGAAGATTTTCTCACTCCTCCAGCTGAGGCCGATGAATAGATCTGTCATTGCAGTCTGCTTGCTTGCCTTCCTGCTTACCATCATGTTGCCTGCCTGCCATCATTTTCCATACAGCTGCTGCCACCATCATGCCACTAGTGCTGTTGACCTGTCAACATGTACCATATGGCTTCTGCTGCTGCCTCCATCATGTCACTTCCACCATAATGTCACAAAGATATATGTTTTAATGTTTTGTTGGTTCTCATTTTCCAAGTTGGTACCATCCGATAAGTGTCTACAGATTTAGATTTTCAGCGGTCCCGCTGTGCAGCCCACAGACTGCAGGTTTTACATGTGATAAGATACATTACATTATTTTGATTTATTCAGGGTTTTGAGTGGACCAATTGAGCTTCATTAAGTGATTGTTTATCTCAATAGCTTTTCATTGGCTGTCCACACACTACCTGTAATCAAGGGAACATGTCCTTATTATTTTTGGTGACTGAATGATCTGTCTCTTGTACACTTCATAACGGGATATTTAGGATATTTAACTAAAAGTTACTTTTTAACCCTGTTACTTTCAGTGACCTGCTTTCTGCCTCTGCAGCGTCAATCAGCCAAATCATTTTTCAGTGAGCTTTCCTTGTTGTGCAGCCCTAACCAAAAGCGAATTGTACCTCTAGTTATAAAATAAAAAGGTGCAAGATTTTGCCAAATAATCATCTTTCTTAATCTATTACAAAGGTATTTTACTATTTTAAAGGGAGAGGTAACTGTAGGGTCTGGGGTCTGAATTTAATATAGGAAACCAGCCAACCTTGTAAACAATGGAGCAATTCAGAGAAGACAAAAATCCAAATATACATGTGTATATCTGACATAAAATATGAATAAATGTAGTAATAATATTGTTACATGAACGCTGACCAAATAATATTTAACGTATCGGAAGGACGAGGTGCAAAATGTGCTAAATGAGCCCATTGTAGTCTTAAGACGATGGCAGCATTGAAAGCTTGCCTCATGCAGTATGTATATATTATAAAATAAATACAATAAAATGATGATCTTAAACAAACGAGTAGTCTGGCAGTACATCAAGGTTTACTGTTAAACTGATTCTTTGTTTTTCTTTGCTAGAGGCAAAACTTTTTGGATCTGATGCAAATGCATCTTCTGCCCCATGAATGTCTTGTCATTGATGCAGAACAGTCTGCATCTCAGGATAAACTTCTCGTACATAAATTATTAATATATAGAGAGAGTTTCAGCTAAATTTACTCATATTGTATGATACAATTTGGAAATGTTTTGGATTCAGTAGTTTAAACTCCACATCACTTCAAGCAAAAAGTGAGACAATCATAGTAATAAGACACACTCAAACCTGATAAATGGTTATCTTCCTTGGGAGACACCGCTTTGCATATTCCTTTCCCATGGAGCATTGCCATTAAGTCTCCATATCCTGTAGTACTTCCAGTAAGTCTCTATATAGGACTGGTCTCTAAATACTTAAATATCACTTTTTTATAAATATATTCTCAAATATCTTTCATTATTTATAATGGTTCTTTTGGTCTGGGGAGAAATCATTAGATTAAATAAAATGTCCACTGTCCTAATCACACAGGGGATAACTGGCTTTCACTGTGTTAAAGAGGCATAACTGGAGCTCCCAGGGAGCTTTGCACTTGGGATTCCTGTGTTCAGACTCTTAAATAAGGCTCCTGTAAGATCCTCACCTGCTTTGCACTCCAGGGGAACCAAGAGGGGTCCTCGTGGAGTTGCGGGACAGGTTATGCGTGTCTCTGATGCACCAGCGCTGACCCCTTTGCGAGCCAGTGCTGGGATGCGTTCGCGTGGACATCGGAGGGGAGGACCGTCGGAGTCCCGGGGACAGAGTGGCCAGGCGAGTGACAAGACGCCGCGGCCAGGGTTGTCTCCGGTGTCTCCTGCGACTTCCGTTTCCGCATCTGGTTCCACGCGCTCGCATACTCGCGCTGAGTCAATCATGCGTCCGTGCGTACGCACGAGGGCAGGTTCGCAAAGGGATACACGGTCGCGAGTACGCGCTTCTTATGCGCTTCGTCGACCAGTGGCGCATAATATACTGACTCACAAGAGCAAAGTGGATTAGGGAGCCAGCCATGGGTTAATCAACTTGTGATTGCCTTAGGCCATGTACTCAGGTGCAGGGCAATTTGTTCACCTATGATAGTGGACACTTGGCACCCTGGGATTGGTCAGCAGGCATTTAAAAGGAGGTCTCTCAGGGTGATCAGTGCCCACTGTTATTTTCCCTCAACCAGGTATAGGTCACAACTGCTAGTGACTGAAGACTGCCAGGAACTTTGTCCTTTGCAGCGGAGCCAAGATCTGGAGTGACTCGACTGCCAAGTGCACAGCATCATTCAGCACTGGTTGGGACTATTCCTGGAATCTCCTTGCCTGGTTTTTGTTATTATTCCTTGTTACCAGCAAGTGTCCTGGACGTTTATGTTTCTGGTGAATAAACACCTTTTTGCTTTCATCACTGGTCTGTTTGTTGGTGCCTTGCATTACAGAACAGTGGGCCCAACTAACAGTTGCCATGGACAAGATCCAGCAGCAGCTGAGTGAATTAACGGGAGCCGTTAACCTGCTGTTCCAACGACGCCCAAATATACCAGCAGCCGCTGCAGCGCAAATCCAAGAGCAACTGACAACTGTGATGGAGGAGGTTCAGCAGCTTATCCAGGGAGCCTCAGCACTACCCGTCACTATCGCAAGGCATCAAACAGAACCTAAGATCCCCCTGCCTGACCCCTTCACAGGAGAGCGACAGGAGTTCTTAAACTTCAGGGACTCCTGTCTCCTTTATTTCCAGTTGCGTCCGATGGCTTCTGGCACTCTCAGGCAGAGAATTGGGATTGTAATGTCACTGCTACGTGGAGACCCCCAACGTTAAGCATTTAATTTGCCTCAAGACCATACAGCTTTTTCGTCAGTGGACGCCTTCTTCGAGGCTATGGCTGTGATTTACGATGACCCGGATCGTACTCACACCGCAGAGACCAATCTTGAGCATATTCAACAAGGCCGCCGCCCAGCTGAAGAATACGCTGCAGAACTCAGGCGATGGGCAGCTTTCACCACCTGGGGCGACGCAGCCCTACGCCATCGCTTCCGTTTGGGACTTTCGGATGCGGTCCAGGATCTTCTTTTGGCCTTGCCTACCCCCTTCTCGTTGGAAATGGCTATCTCTCAGGCAATCGATGCAGACAGGCGAATCCGTGAGAGGCGAGTGGAACGGTCGTCTCGGTTTTCATCCTCTCGACCACATCCAGGGCCTCTTAAATCGGCCGAAGAGCCAATGTAGGTTGGATCCTCCCATCTCACACAGGCAGAACGAGCTTGTCGCCAACAGAAAGGCCTGTGCCTATTTTGCAGAAAGTCTGGACACCTCATTAAAACCTGTCCCCTCCTGCCGGCGGGAAATGAATGAACCTAGGGGGCATAGAGGAGAACCCCCTAGGTGCTATTATCCCTCCTCCAAGCCGGGTGATGGTATCCATATCCTTACGGTGGCAAGACAAGGTCCATGAGTTTTCAGCACTAATCGATTCTGGGGCCGCTGGGAATTTTGTGGACTCAACCTTGGTTCGTCGACTTGGCATCCCGTTGATCCAGCCGAAAACCACCATGTCAGTGACCGCGATTGATGGTTCCCCTCTTCAAGATGGTCGTGCAGTGTGGATGACTCCGGGAATACAGGTAACGGTGGGGGCTGATCATCGGAAGACCTTAAGCCTTTTTGTCCTTGACATGCCATCCACTCCCGTGATTTTGGGTCTCCCTTGGTTAAGGCTCCATAATCCAGTAGTGGACTGGCGCTCGGGTCTTATTTGTCAGTGGAGTACGGAATGCCTTACTAAGTGCATTCGTCCCGACCTGTCACTAGCCTCCATGGAAGTATTAAGTACTTTACCACAGCAGTATCATAATTTCCGAGATGTGTTCAGTCCTCAGGGGGCTGATGTGTTACCTCCCCACAGGTCATATGATTGTCCTATAGACCTGTTGCCAGGTACCATGCCACCACGAGGGCATCTTTATAATCTCACTGGGCCTGAGGTTCAGGCTCAGCGGGAGTATATTAAAGAGAACCTTGAGAAGAATTTCATTCGTCCATCCACTTCCCCTGCTGGAGCTGGATTCTTCTTTGTGGAGAAGAAGGATGGAGGCTTGAGACCTTGCATCGATTATCGTGCCCTTAATCGGATTACGGTGAAGAATCGGTATCCACTGCCTCTGATTGATGATCTGTTTTCTCTGGTGGCAGGGGCCCGAGTCTTCACCAAACTCGATTTAAGGGGTGCTTATAATTTAGTTCGCATTAGAGAGGGTGACGAATGGAAGACCGCATTTAATACCAGAGACGGGCATTACGAGTATCTCGTGATGCCTTTCGGTCTCTGTAATGCTCCCGCGGTCTTCCAGGAGTTCATCAACGATGTTCTCAGAGATTTCTTGGATAGATGTGTTGTTGTCTATCTAGATGACATACTAATCTACTCTTCGGATCTGGTCTCTCATCGGAAACACGTGTGTCAGGTTTTCCAGAAGCTGAGGGAGAACCACCTCTATGCCAAACTTGAGAAGTGTCTGTTTGAGGTGAAGGAGTTGCCTTTCCTAGGGTACATTATCTCAGAAAAGGGATTGGCTATGGACCCATCCAAACTTTCTGCTGTCTTGGATTGGCCTCAGCCTAAGGATCTTAAGGGGTTGCAGCGTTTCTTAGGCTTTGCCAACTTCTACCGCAAGTTTATTAAGAATTTTTCTGCGATAGTAGTACCTCTCACCAACCTCACTAAGAAGGGAGCTAATCCTTCTAAGTGGACGAGAGAGGCAGTCAGAGCCTTTGAGACGCTGAAACAGGCCTTTTGCACGGCACCAATTCTTACTCATCCAGACACCTCCAGACCTTTTGGAGGGGTCCTCGTAGAGTTGCGGGACAGGTTATGCGTGTCTCTGATGCACCAGCGCTGACCCCTTTGCGAGCCAGTGCGGGGATGCGTTCGCGTGGACATCGGAGGGGAGGACCGTCGGAGTCCCGGGGACAGAGTGGCCAGGCGAGTGACAAGACGCCGCGGCCAGGGTTGTCTCCGGTGTCTCCTGCGACTTCCGTTTCCGCATCTGGGTCCACGCGCTCGCATACTCGCGCTGAGTCAATCATGCGTCCGTGCGTACGCATGAGGGCAGGTTCGCAAAGGGATACACGGTCGCGAGTACGCGCTTCTTATGCGCTTCGTCGACCAGTGGCGCATAATATACTGACTCACAAGAGCAAAGTGGATTAGGGAGCCAGCCATGGGTTAATCAACTTGTGATTGCCTTAGGCCATGTACTCAGGTGCAGGGCAATTTGTTCACCTATGATAGTGGACACTTGGCACCCTGGGATTGGTCAGCAGGCATTTAAAAGGAGGTCTCTCAGGGTGATCAGTGCCCACTGTTATTTTCCCTCAACCAGGTATAGGTCACAACTGCTAGTGACTGAAGACTGCCAGGAACTTTGTCCTTTGCAGCGGACCCAAGATCTGGAGTGACTCGACTGCCAAGTGCACAGCATCATTCAGCACTGGTTGGGACTATTCCTGGAATCTCCTTGCCTGGTTTTTGTTATTATTCCTTGTTACCAGCAAGTGTCCTGGACGTTTATGTTTCTGGTGAATAAACACCTTTTTGCTTTCATCACTGGTCTGTTTGTTGGTGCCTTGCATTACAGCTCCACAGTGTTTTTGTAGCTGGTCTCCCAAAGATCAGCTATTGTTTTGTTTGAGTAGTCTCTAAGGCATTGCTCCCGGTTAGCCAGAATCCTATTCCACACTGATGAGGGGCAACACCCTGAAACAGCTGTCTCTGGATGAATAACTGGCTTAGGTCTTCCCCTGTCACATACCTAAGGCTTGTAAAAGAGCTGGATCCTGACTTGGGATCCCCTTACTATTGTGGATCTGGCATTCTCTATAATAGGGACACCCCTTCCTTTGAGGGATATCTGGCTTTCACTGTGTTGAAGACCCATAACTGGGGCTCCACGGTTATTTTGCATCTTACTAGAGATGAGCAAATTTCTCAAAAATTTAATTTGGTCGCTTCGCCAAATTTTCCAAGCAGATTAGATCCGAATTTATTTGTGGCGAATCTCGTTAAAAAACAGCTATTTCCTGAGCTGGCAGCAGCATAAGGAGACAAAAAAGTGGCTTAGTGACAGAGAAGGGGAGATGGCAGCAGCATGAGGAGAGCACAGAGTGGCCCAGTAACACAGTGGTGAGCTGGCAGCAGCATGAGGAGACCACAGAGTGGTAAGCTGGCAGCAGCATGAGGAGACCACAGAGTAGTGAAATGGCAGCAGCATGAGGAGAAAACAGAGTGGCCCAATGACAGAAAGTTGAGGTGGCAGCAGCATAAGGAGACCACAGAGTGGTGAGGTGGCAGCAGCATGATGACATCACAGAGTGACACAGTGGTGAGCTGGCAGCAGCATAAGGAGACCACAGAGTGGCCCAATGACAGAATTTTGAGGTGGCAACAGCTTGAGGAGACCACAGAGGGTGAGGTGGCAGCAGCATATGGAGACCACAGAGTGGGCCAGTGACATAGTGGTGAGCTGGAAGCAGCTTGAGGAGACCATAGAGTGGTGAGGTGGCAGAAGTATGAGTAGACCACAGAGTGGTGAGGCGGTAGCAGCATAAGGAGACCACAGAGTGGCCCAGTGACAGAGTGGGTAGGTGGCAGCAGCATGAGGAGACCAAAGAGTGGCCCAGTGACAGAGTGGCCCAGTGACAGAGTAGCCCAGTGACAGAGTAGTGATCTGGCAGCAGTATGAGGAGACCTCAAAGTGGTGAGGTGGCAGCAGCATGAGGAGACCACAGATTGTCCCACTGACATAGTGGTGAGCTGGAAGCAGCATGAAGAGACCACAGAGTGGTGAGGTGGCAGCAGCATAAGGAGACCACAGAGTGGTGAGGTGGCAGTAGCATGATGACATCACAGAGTGACCCAGTGACACAGTGGTGAGCTGGCAGCAGCATGAGGAGACCACAGAGTGGCCCAATGACAGAATTTTGAGGTGGCAGCAGGTTCAGGAGACCACAGAGGACGAGGTGACTGCACCATAAGGAGACCACAGAGTGGCCCAGTGACATAGTGGTGAGCTGGAAGCAGCTTGAGGAGACCATAGAGTGGTGAGGTGGCAGAAGCATGAGAAGACCACAGAGTGGTGAGGTGGCAGCAGCATGAGGAGACCACATTGTGGCCCACTGACATAGTGGTGAGCTGGAAGCAGCTTGAGGAGACCATAGAGTGGTGAGGTGGCAGCAGCATGAAGAGACCACAGAGTGGTGAGGTGGCAGCAGCATGAGTATGCCAAAGAGTGGCCCATTGACAGAGTGGGGAGGTGGCAGCAGCATGAGGAGACCACAGAGTGGTGAGGTGGCAGCAGCATGAGGAGACCACAGAGTTGCCAAGTGACATACTGGTGAGCTGGCAGCAGCATGAGGAGATCACAGAGTGGTGAGCTGGCATCAGCATGAGGAGACCACAGAGTGGCCCAGTGACATAGTGGTGAGCTGACAGCAGCAGCATAAAGAGACCACAGAGTGAGGAGGTGGCAGCAGCATGAGGAGATCACAGAGTGGCCCAGTGACAGAGTGTTGAGGTTAGGCGCATTGATGGGGTCTCAAAAAATCTGGGGGCCAAGCCCTAATGAATATGGCCCAGTTCTTTAAGTCGCCGATCCCCCACCCTCCCCGTGCACACCGCATTTTGCTGTACTTGCTATACAGCAGCACATACCTCTCACATCCAGTGCCTCCCGGGTGATGTCTTCTCCGATGTAGATCTTCTCCATTTGGTCTGTATAACTTCTCTCAGCCTCCTTGTCTTTGCAGAGGGTGACACACAGACATCTTAGCTTCCTCACATTTCTATCAACATCCCCCAACCTCGAGTCCCCACAGTGTTATCCTCCTGCTCGCTGTGCGCCCCAATACTCCCAAATACTATCCTGAAGAAATATGAGCGCTCCCATAGTAATAGTGCTTCTCATAGTCCCACCAATAGTAATTCCCTTATAGAATGCCCTAATTAGTAATACTGCCCCCTACAGTGCCCCCAACAGTAATATAATGCTCCCCAAGAATGCCCCTATTAGTAATACTGCCTCCTACAGTGCCCCCAACCGTGATAATGCTCCCCAAGAGTGCCCCCATTCATAGAAGACCCCTCCAGTATTAATAATACCCTCACAGAGCCCCAAGTAGAAATAAGGCCCCCTATTATTCCTCCAGTGGTAATAAAGCTATCTACAGACCCCTCAGTAGTAATAAGGCCCCCCTTTTGAATCCAGAGGGAAAAAAGCTGTCTGGTTTGAGAGCTGCACTTATACAAGCAGACAAACAACGCAAGTTTGTGAGCGTTCGTGTGTTTGATTGATTTCAAGTGTGTATTTGTATTAAGTGTGTGACTTTAGATCATGTGAGGGAGTATCTGTGAGAGCTGAATTATTTGTGTGTGTTGCTGAGTGGCTGTGCCTGACTTTATTGTACTCTCTACCAAGTCAGAGCAGTGTAGTCGAGTTTATACACTGTGACTTTCTTTTGCTGCCAGGTTTCTTTAATAGCAGCTCAGAGTATACTGTAATTACATTTCTTTATTTTATTTTTTTCTCTTCCTTCTCCAGGGTGTTGCACAGGTAAGTAATTAGGGTGTGGCTACTGGCTAGCTAATTAGGAGAAGTTAAATAGCCATCTTGAGGGCATCTCATTCCTTTGAATTTAGAGGAAAAAAAGCAGTCTGGTTTGAAAGCTGCACTTATACAAGCACACAAACAACACGAGTTTGCGAGCATTAGCGTGTTTGATTTCAAGTGTGTGTTTGTATTTAGGCTACTTTCACACTGGCACTTTGGCTTTTCGTTTGTGAGATCCAATCAGGGCTCTCACAAGCGGTCCAAAACGGATCAGTTTTGCCCTCATGCATTCTGAATGGAAAAGGATTCGCTCAGAATGCATCAGTTTGTCTCCGGTCAGTCTCCATTCCGCTTTGGTGGTAGACACCAAAACTCTGCTTGCAGCGTTTTGGTGTCCGTCTGATGAAACTGAGCCAAACGGATCCGTTCTGACACACAATGTAAGTCAATGGGGATGGATCCGTTATCTATGACACAATCTGGCACAACAGAAAACGGATCTGTCCTCCATTGACTTTCAATGCTGTTCAAGACGGATCCGTCTTGGCTATGTTAAAGAGGACCTTTCATCTGTTTAACCCTAGTCTAATTAGGGGCTTACCTTATAGGGTGGCCCCAATGATTCCTTTACACTTTTTTTTTTTCCAAAGAATTAGCTCCTCCCTGGCTATGAGCGGTGCACTCTGATTGGATGCACTCACAGCCAGGGAGAAGAGAACCGCTCCAGTCTCCGCCTAGTATAACCAAGTCGGCTAATTAGACTATGAGGCGCCGAAATCAACGGGGGACAACAGCGGACAAAAAAATAAAAAGTGCAATGACATCAGTAGGGGCCGCCCAATAAGGTAAGTCCCTAATTAGACTAGGGCTAAACAGATGAAAGGTCCTCTTTAAAAATAATACAAACGTATATGTTCTGAACGGATCAATCTGTGCAGATGCATGACGGATCCGCACCAAACACGAGTGTGAAAGTAGCCTAAGTGTGTGACTTTAGATTACGTGACTTGAGATTCAAGGACTTTAGGAGGGGACTACAGTAAGTTAGATTCTTATCACTGCACTATATTGTATTTTTTCTCTTTTCTTGCGTAATCCCCATTTAGTATGTGTTCCATTATTGACAGCGCAGTCTTTTCTAATGTATGCAGTCCTGGAACAGCCGTTTGAGGTGCATATCTTTGTTCAAAATGTGGGCAAATTGCCCGTTTGGAATCGCACATTGTGTATCTCACTTGGCAAGTTTCAACAATGAGAAGCGTTGACAATATGGAAAATAGTTTACTGATCACTGAGCAAGCACTCTATGGGGTATATGTGGGGGAGGCTGGCAGCAAGAAGGCTCAGGAAAGTGAGGTAGCTAGCTGGATAACAGTTAGAAAGCGTGGTAGAGGGAAGAGTGTCAGGGAGGCTAGCCCTGATCTGACACACCCCAGTTTGCACGTTTGGCAGAAGAGGGGGATGTCAGTTCAGGGAGAGCACTGCTGCAGCCGGACCCTTCCTCTGCCAGTCAGGATAATATCAGCTCCATTAAGCAGGGGACCAGGAGAGCAGGGCAGGCCAGACAGGTGCTGGTAGTGGGAGACTTAATTATTAGGGGTACAGATAGGGCGATCTGTCACAGAGAAAGTGATCGCCGAACAGTGTGTTGTCTTCCTGGCACTCAAGTTCGACACATCACGGATCGGGTTGACAGATTACTGAGAGGGGCTGGAGAAGATCCAGCAGTCATGGTCCATATCGGAACCAATGCCAAAGTTAGAGGTAGGCGGATGATTTTAGGGATTTAGGTCACAAGCTTAGGGCAAGGACTTCAAAGGTAGTGTTTTCCGAAATACTGCCTGTACCACGAGCCACACAAGAAAGGCAGCAGGAGATTAGGGAGGTTAACAAGTGGCTCAAGAACTGGTGTAGGAAGGAGTGGTTTGAGTTCCTGGAGAACTGGGCCAACTTCTCTATCGGCTACAGGCTCTATCGTAGGGACGGGCTGCACCTGAATGGGGAAGGGGCAGCTGTGTTGGGGGAGAAGATGGCTAGAAGGTTGAAGGAGTGTTTAAACTAGGGACTGGGGGGGGAGGGTAATTACGTTAAAGGATGGGAAGATAGTGCAGATAGAGACTGGGGGCAAGGTAGTGGGACTGGGGGAGGAATGGATGGAGGGAATAGAACAGTTCGGAAGGAAAGGTGTAGGGTAAAAAATATACATAAACCTCTTAAATGTATGTATACTAATGCCAAAAGCCTGACTGATGAACTGAAAACTGGTGAACTGGAATTAGTGATGTGTGAAGAGGACTAAGACATAGTGGGAATAACTGAGACATGGCTGGATGATAGCTATGATTGGGCAGTTAATGTACATGGTTACAGTCTGTTTATAAAGGATCGCCAAAACCGGAGAGGGGGAGAGGTCTGTCTTTATGTGAAGTCCTGTCTTATGCCCACAGTCCGAGAAGATATAAGTGAGGGACATGATCATGTGGGGTCACTGTGGGTAGAAATACATGGAGGCAAAAACAATAATAAAAATACTAATAGGAGTTTATTATGAACCACCTAATGTACTAGAGTCCACAGAAAATCTGCTACTAAACGAGATAGACAAGGCGGCAGATCATAATGAGGTCGTTATTATGGGGGAATTCAACTACCCAGCTATACAGGGTGGGCCATTTATATGGATACACCTTAATAAAATGGGAATGGTTGGTGATATTAACTTCCTGTTTGTGGCACATTAGAATATGTGAGGGGGGAAACTTTTTGAAGATGGGTGGTGACCATGGCGGCCATTTTGAAGTTGGACATTTTGAATCCAACTTTTGTTTTTTCAATAGGAAGAGGGTCATGTGACACATCAAACTTATTGGGAATTTCACAAGAAAAACAATGAGTTATTTACAAGTTTCTGACCACTTATAAAATGTGTTCAATGTGCTGCCCATTGTGTTGGATTGTCAATGCAACCCTCTTCTCCCACTCTTCACACACTGATAGCAACACCGCAGGAGAAATGCTAGCACAGGCTTCCAGTATCCGTAGTTTCAGGTGCTGCACATCTCGTATCATCTGAAGGCAATCGTCTATGCTGTGAAGATACGAGATGTGCAGCACCTGAAACTACGGATACTGGAAGCCTGTGCTAGCATTTCTCTCGAACCTGGACCCTACTGACCCTAACAGTCCCTGCAATATGGCGTCAGAAGGTGGAGACAACCGATTCCTCCATGACACAGAGGAACCGGAGTCTCCAACAGGCCTAGCAACAAAGGGGAAGAAAGCAGTCAGCAGTGGACGACACCACAGGTAAGTGTCCAGAGGCAGAAAACACCACTTCCAACAGGACCAACATGGACACCTAACTGACACAGCTGCAACAGGAACCTGAGCTGTCCACGCCGCTACCACTGGATCCTGGAAACGCGCATATGCCCAAACACACACACCAGGCAGGACCCAGAACGAACACCAAACACAGAATCTAGTAGTAACAACCTGGACCACCATGTGGCATGAACCATGGTGGCACCAGGCCGAGCCGCTTGTAGTCCCCCCTCCGGGGAACTCCAGGGACCCCCTAGCTAGAGGTTAGGACATACAAAGGATATGTCTGGCATCCATGCTGACCTGAAACACCAAACAGGCCAGACATGAAAAACCAAACCAGACATAACAACAACCCCAAACATAAACCCACACCAAACATACAACAAGTGAGGTAGGGTAACTGAAAAAGACACAAACGGGTGACATCAAAAGACATTATGTGACATTTATGTCTCATAAGGTGGCCCTCAAGGACTGGGCAGATGGAATAGCACCAGCTCCTCAAGACACTGAAGACAATCTGACCTCAGGATTACAACTCAGAACAATAAAAGCCAAGTGTCCCACCCAGCTCCACCTTGCACACACCTTAACCCCATACACACCAGAAATAGGAAGGGAAACCGCCTTAAACTGGAAGTGCACATGTATGCATAACAAACAACACGTTGCCACCAGCTAACATCATGCGCAGCAAAAGTGTCACGGCAAACTACCACCAAGCCATGACAACAGGTTCTTAATGGCAATATCCAAAGACAATTAACTTTCCCAACTGGTTCAGGACCCGACTAGAGGGACAGCCATACTGGACTTAGTATTAACCAATAGACCTGACAGAACAACAGATGTGCAGGTTGGGGGACACCTGGGAAATAGTGACCATAAAGTAATAACTTTCCAATTGTCATTCAAAAGAGTGTTTCTTCAGGGAGGAACATAAATACCAAACTTCAAAAAAGCTAAATTTAGCCAACTAATAGAGGCCATAGGCCTAACTAACTGAGTCAAAGTCTTCAAAAATAAAAATACAGCCACAAAATGGGATCTTTTAAAAGCATCCTAAAATCTAATTGTGAGTGGTACATACCTTATGGGTATAAAAGGTTAAGGAACAAGAAAAAAAACTATGTGGATAAATAGAACTGTAAAGAAAGCAATAAATGACAAAATGAAACCATTTAAATCACTAAAACAGGAGGGTAGCGGTGAAGCATTGAAAAATTATAAGGAAAAAAATTGAATATGTAAAAAACAAATAAAAGCAGCCAAACTAGAGACCGAGGGATTAATTGCCAAAGAGAGCAAAACTAACCCTAAAATGTTCTTCAATTATATAAATGGTAAAAAGTATAAATATGAAGGTGTCGGCCCTCTACAGAGTAATGAAATGGGAGTTGCAGAGAGCGATGAGGAGAAAGTAAAGCTATTAAATATTTTTTCTCCACTGTATTCACTGAAGAAAATAAACTGTCAGATGAAATGCAGAATGTAAAATTAAATTCCCCATTAAAAGTGCCCTATCTGACCCAGGAAGAAGTACAGCGGCGTCTTAAAAAGATTAAAATAGACAAATCACCAGGACCAGATGGCATACACCCCCGTTTCTTAAGACAATTAAGTAATGTCTATACTGACAGGGAGTGTGCCACAGGATTAGTGCATAGCAAATGTGGCCAATATTCAAAAAGGGTCCGAAAACAGATCCCGGAAACTATAGGCTGGTAAGTTTAACATCTGTCGTGGGTAAACTGTTTGAAGGTTTTCTAAGAGATGCTATCTTAAAGTACCTCAATGAAAATAAGCAAATAACGCCATATCAGCATGGCTTCATGAGGGATCAGTCATGTCAAAGTAATTGAATCAGTTTTTATGAGCAGTTAAGTTCTAGACTTGTCAGCGGCGAATCAATGGATGTGGTATATCTTGACTTCTCCAAAGCATTTGAGATTGGTTCACTGTCACTAGTGGAGTACCTCAGGGGTCTGTATTGAGCCCTATTCTCTTCAATATATTTATTAATGATCTTGTAGAAGGCTTGCACATTAAAATATCAATTTTTGAAGACACTAAACTGTGTAAAGTAATTAACACAGAAGAGGACAGTATACTGCTACAGAGGGATCTGGATAGATGGGAGGCTTGGGCAGACAAATGGCAGATGAGGTTTAAAACTGACTAAGCTGTAGAAACCAGTGTCAGGCAGCTGCTGCCAAGGCCAATAAGATAATGGGTTGCATCAAAAGGGGCATAGATGCCCGTGATGACAACATAGTCCTACCACTTTACAAATCACTGGTCAGACCACACATGGAGTGGAGAACTGTGTACAGTTCTGGGCTCCTGTGAACAAGGCAGACATAGCAATGTTGGAGAGGGTTCAGAGGAGGGCAACTAAAGTAATAATTGGAATGGGGGGACTACAGTAGCCGGAAAGATTATCAAAATTAGGGTTATTCACTGAGGGGGGGATCTAATAACTATGTATAAATATATCAGAGGTCAGTACAGAGATCTCTCCCATCATCTATTTATCCCCAGGACTGTGACGAGGTGACATCCTCTGCGTCTAGGGGAAAGAAGGTTTGTACACAAACATAGAAAAGGATTCTTTACGGCAAGAGCAGTGAGACTATGGAACTCTCTGTCTGAGGAGGTGGTGATGGTGAGTTTACTAAAAAGAGTTCAAGAGGGGCCTGTATGTATTTCGGGAGTGTAATAATATTACAGGCTATAGCTACTAGAGATGGGTCGTTGATCCAGGATGTTATTCTGATTGCCTGAATGGAGTTGGGAAGGAATTTTTTTCCCTTAATCGGGGAAAATTGGCTTTTACCTCACAGTTTTTATTTGCCTTCCTCTCGATCAACTTGCAGGATAACAGGCCGAACTGGATGGACAGAGGGCTTTTTTCGGCCTTATAAACTATGTTACTATGTTACATAGTGCTCTTAGTAGAAATACGGCAGATCTATAAGTCCCTCCTATAAGTAATAATAATGCATATAATGTCCTCTGAAATAAAATACCCCTATAATAAAGTTTTCTACTTCCTGGTGTGAAAAACCTACGACTGAAATCTATAGAGAAGGAAAGAAGACAGACTGTTAACAAAGGAAAAAAGATAACCAAGAGTGTGCAGATTATTAGATGATAAGGGTTTAATAGAGAATACCATATCAGTAGGAAATTGTAATAACTCATATCAATAAGTGTATTCAATTTTGTGCTGTTTTCCTACATCATTTGGGAAAGAGTATGAGGGAATCAGTTCCTAATAAACTAGGTTCGTTATGAATAGAGTTGAGGAAACTTGACTTTTAGCAGGATTGAGTTCAGGTTCCAGGTTTAAAAGGGTCATTCAATACCATAAACTGCCCCCTCCCCATGTGCGGGCCCCTCACAGGGAATATATTTACTCCGCTCCCTGCGCCGCTCCTGGTCGCTGCACCTCTGCTGCTTCTCCCCGTGCGCCGCTGAAAACATTTGGTGTCAGGGAGAGGGGGGGAGCAGCCAATGGCAGGCGGGGACAGGAGGCGAGCCAGGGAGGCTCGTCCCCGTCCATGCCGCCATTGGCTGCTTTCCCCCCAACACCAGATGTTTTCATTGGCGCATGGGGAGAAGCAGCAGAGACTGTGCGGGGACCAGGAGCGGTGCAGGAAGCGGGGTAAGTATATTCCCTGTGAGGGGCCCGGTACATAGGGGGGCAGTTTATGGTATTGGTAAACCCTTAAGTGAATTACATAATAGATTACATTCTCACAGAATCCAAAATGTAATTCAATGCTGGCATGCCAAATGGAATGCCTTTAGAGGCATTCCGTTTTGCATGCCGTCATAATACAAGTGTATGGCCAGCAGAACAGAACCTCTGAGCCAGCCATACACTTGTATTATGCGGCATGCCAGCATTGAATTATGTGATGGATTCTGTGAGAACGGAATCCATTAGGTGATTCACTTAAACCCGAACTTGAAACTGCCAAAAGGCAGGTTCGCTCAACTCTAGTTATCAAATTCCCAAAAATTTGTCTACAGACATGACTAAACATTTCAGCTTTGCTTTGGATGAATGAAGTAAAACAGTACACAGGCCATTATACTGCACATGTCCGTGGATAAAAGCACAAGGGAAGAAGAATGATACATACATAACCCTAAGAGGAAGTGGGGAAGGTGGGGGGGCTTGCCCTGATTGGCTCCCAGGCTGACAGACAGCCTGGATGAGCCAATTAGTGCTGTAGCAAGCAGGGGAGTACCTTAGCAGAACATCAGTGGCTGACAGGAAATTATCTTAGGGACAGTGTAGAGTCACAATCAGGCTTCTATTCTGTCAGGGACATTGAAAAGAAAGGCTAACATGAATAATTGTGCATAATAGGGAAAGGCAGGGTAAGCTGTCAGCCAGGGAGTGAGGAGCTGAGGCTGGGTTGCTGCCTTAATACTGTACCTGCAAGAGAATTTTTCTTTTTAATATTTAAACAGAAATACAGCTTTACTTTTTTAACCGTTGATGTGGAGGGTGGGGATAAGCTCAATAAAACTGTAAAGCATGCATTTTAAAATCCAGAGGGTAGCGTGAAGAGACCTGAAATGATTGTCCAGAATCTAGGACAGAGCATCTACAAACAATTCAATGTTTTTTTGTTTTGTTTTTCTGGAAAATAGCAATACAAGTGTACAACACATGTTTTACAATACAGATGGTAGATTTTTAAATCTCAGTGAAAACACCTGAAAAAGTAGTCCAAAATCTGGGACAGGGCATCTCCAGACAGTACAAGTGTTTATTTGTACACCGTGTGTTTTACAATTCAGAGGGTATAATTTTTAATCTCAGTAAAAACCAAGGGCGTTGCTAGGTTAAAACATTTGGGGCCTGGGCCCCTGATGTTTTGTCCCAGGCCCCGAATGCCCTGCCTGCCTGCTAGATACAACTGTTTTGCCATCCACAGGACGGCAATACAATTGAATCTAATGCGGTGGAAGAGCTGAAGGACCTGTGGTGAAATCACAGGTCATGTGACCAGTAAAACAGTCAGTGGTTGAGAAGGACCTGCAATGATGTCACCATCATGTCACCAGTGCAGGAGAAGGCGGCAGTGAAGAGGGAAAGAAGCTGAGGTGATGTCTGCTACATCAGGAGAGGTAAGTGAATGGAAAGGCAGAGCAATGCTGGGAGTTGTGGTTATTTAACTAGAAATGTATGTTAGGGCTGAAGGGAGGGATGCTAATTACATGAAACTGTGTGTTTGAGGTGGCTGGGGAGGGGGTCATGTTATTTACATGGGACTGTATGTTGATAGTGGCTGCAGGAGGGAGTGATGTTATTTACATAGGACTGTATGTTGGAGGGGGCTGGGGCAGGGTGATGTTATTTACATGGGACTGTATGTTGAAGGAGGCTGTGGTAGGGGATTATGTTATTTACATATGACTGAATGTTGGAGGGGGCTGGGGCAGGGGGATGTTATTTACATGGGACTGTATGTCGGAGGGGGCTTGGGGAGGGAGTGATGTTATTTACATGGGACTGAATGTTCAGGGGCAATGTGATTTACGTGGGACTGTATGTTGAAGGCAGCTGGTGGGGGGGATTATGTTATTTACATGGGACTGAATATTGAGGGGGTGATGTTTACATGGGAATGCATGCTGGAGGTTTCTGGGGAGGGGTAGATATTATTTACTTGGGACTGTATGTTGAAGGTGGCTGGGGAGGAGGTGATGTTATTTACATGGGACAGTGTATTAGAGGGGGCTACAGAGATGGTGTGATGTTATTTACATGAGACTGTATGGTGGAGGGAGGGAAATAGTGTTATTTACATGGGACTGTATGTTGGAGGGGGTGAAGTGAGGGGAGTGATGTTATTTACATAGGACTGTATTTTGGAGGGGGCAGGAGAGATGGTGTGATGTTATTTATATGGGACTGTATAGTGGAGGCAGGAATATAACAACAGGGGGCTCTGTAAATCCAGGGGACATTATAGGCGTTTCTATTACTACTGGGGCCTCTATATAAGGGACTTATAGATCTGCATTATTTCTACTAACAGCACTATGGGGGACGTATTACTACTGAGGGGTCTGTAGAGAGCTTTATTACCACTGGGTGAACAATAGGGGGCCTTATTTGTACTGGTGGTTCTGTGAGGGTATTATTAATACTAGAGGGCTCTTCTACTAATGGGGGCACTCTTGGGAGCATTATCGTGGTTGGGGGCACTGTAGGGGGCAGTATTACTATAAGGCACAAATTTTTCTTCAGAATAGTATCTGGGGGTTTTGGGGGGCACAGCGAGCAGCAGGATAACACTGTTGGGACTCCAGGTTGGGGGATGATGATAGAAATGTGAGGAAGCTAAGATGTCTGTGTGTCACACTCTGCAGAGACAAGGCGGCTGAGAGAAGTTGTACGGACCGAATGGAGAAGATGATGACAGAGTAGATATACATCCGAGGAGACGTCACCTTGGAGGCTCTGGATGTGAGAGGTATGTGCAGCTGTATAGCAAGTACAGCAAAATGCAGTGTGTGGGGGACGGGGGACAGGATATGACTTAGAGAACTGGGCCATATTCATTGGGGCTTGGGCCCCAGATCTTTTGAGACTCTAGCAACACCCTTGGTGAAAACACTAAATTATAGTCCAAAATCTGGAACAGGACATCTCCACACATTTAAAGGATTTCTCAGTTTTGGGAAAATAGAAATGCAAGTGCACAATGCATGTTTTACAAAGCAGAGGGTAGCATTTTAAATCTCGGTGAACATGAAATAGTAGTCATAAATCTAGGACAGAGCATCTCCAGACAGTTTAAGAGTTTTTTTGTTTGACAGAAATAGTGTGCAACGTGTCTTTTTCAATCTAGAGGGAAGAGTTTTAAATCATAGTGTCGAAAGTGATGCAAATGAGCTTTTAACAAGCTCTGCCTCTGATGCCACCAGATGTAAGGCAGCTATGATATAATTAAGTGTCCCACCCTTTAAATAGGCTTTGACTCATGACTCAGATATTAAATAAGCCAGCATTTCATCTATAGACAGCTGTTTCGGGGTGATTGCCCCTCATCAGTGCAGAGCAGAGAGTACTGGCTTAACTGGGTGAGAGGCCTAA
Organism: Bufo bufo; assembly: GCF_905171765.1. NCBI lineage: Eukaryota > Metazoa > Chordata > Amphibia > Anura > Bufonidae > Bufo > Bufo bufo. Next base: position 42,869,820 of record NC_053397.1, on the reverse strand, counting down.
GTCAGAAATTGGGGGGTACTATCTCTCTATAAAGCATTCTCTCCCCAAGAGAGATAGTACCCCTCAAATCATAGTGAAAACATTGTAAATATTAGTCAAAATCTGGGACAGGGCATCTACACAGTTCCAGTGCTGTATTTTTGTTTTTTTGCAAAAATATCAATACAAGTGACAATGAAAGGAGAAGTTATCATTATGGGAGATTTCAATCTTCCAGATATAAACTGGAAAACCAAATAGCAAGTTCTACCAGGAGTACAGATATTCTAAATTCCCTACTGGGGTTATCTCTACAACAAGTGGTTGAGGAGCCAACCCGGAGGGAGGCCATTTGGATTTGGTATTCACAAACGGGGATTCGGTATATGATGTCATTGTAGGCGAAACCTTGGGATCTAGTGATCACCAGTCAGTGTGGTTTAATATAAGAACTGTGAAAGAGTCCCACCACACAAAAACAAAAGTTTTAGATTTAGAAAAACAGACTTTTCAAAAATGAAATTAGTCATAAATGAGTCCTTATCAGACTGGAACGGATTACATGGAGTCCAGGAGAAATGGGACTACTTAAAAGGTGCATTATTGAAGGCAACAGAAAATTGCATTAGACT